>NW_024113281.1:0-19055 GCF_003073215.2 Triticum urartu | reverse complement strand
GAGGCGACGCCGGCAGGTCACCAGGCAGCGAGGCGGAGGAGGGAAGCCGGAGCAGAGGCAAGCCGGCGCCCGGCGCCACCGAGCAGGGGAGGCCGCCCCGCGACGTTCGCCACCCGCGCTAGGGAGAGAGCCGCCCCGCCGCCGCCTGCGCCACGCGGCCTTTGGCCGGCGACGCCACCGGCGGCGGCAAGGGAGGGGGGAAGGGGCGGAGGGACGGGGGTGGCGGGGCTAGGGTTCCCTCCCAGGGGCGCCCGCGGGAGCGCCTTAGGAGGGGAGGGGCTTCGATCGGTTTATCTGGAGCTTTGTGGCTGATGTGACCGAATCGTGAATAGTACTTTGACACTATTCGTATCTGCTTTTTCTATTTCGTTTCTATTAATGTAAGTTTAATTAGGAACTGAAACTTTTTGAAGTTGCGCATCAAACATTGATGTGTCTCTACAATTTTTTTTGAGAACGAACATAATTTTTTTTGAGAACATTAATCTCACATAATGTGAGATCTTACCCAAGTCCCCCCTATCTTATCCTATCCGTCATACTTAGATTTCGGATCAGAATGTGCTGCCAAAAATCTGTTGTTGTATCCTATAAAACAGATTCAGAAGCGGTTTCGGTCAGAGACGGAGATCGAGTGGTGGCAAAGCTTTCCTCACGGCACGTCGTCGATGGATGCAGGTGGAAGATGACTTCGTCACACTCAAAGATTTGAAAGTATTTTACGAGAAGACTAGGTACGCCTACATGGAGGCTCTCAAATTCTTTTGTTGCCACCGTGTATCGGCGCTAGCTGATTTTCGACAAAAGGAATATATTAATATCGTAGGATACCAATTACATCCAGCCTCTGTAACAACGCAATATCGTAAAGACATTATGGATGCAAACAACCAAAAGACAATAAAAAGAAGAAGAAGAAGAAGAAGAAGAAGAAGAAGAAATAAGATTCCGCAACAGTGATCAATTTGTCGTAGCTGCTGCACGAACCACCACCTAGACAACACATGAAGTCCTAATTCTTCAAAAGTGATGCCTTCAAAAAAGAAATAGTGCAGAAGCACCGTCATCGCCCGATCCTACATCTTAGGTTTTCACCCTGGAGAAGATCTACGCTCTTAAAACAATAACATCAACAAGGTCACTGCCAGGCACAGCCAATTAAGGCCGAATCTTGGGCTTTCACCCTGAAAGCTAAGACTATATACTCCGCCTGTGCTGCCGGCCCCACTCGCCGATGCCGCTGCCACGAGTCACGAATCACCAAGCAAAGTCTTCATCGGCGCGAAGACTCAATCCGCTATTACAAAACCTCAGACCTCAGCCACCATGACATTCTCTGTCAGTGTCTTCATCATGAAAATCTACATACCAACGTGTCCCATACTGTCAACAGACAATGAAACTTCGCGTCACACCCTCCTGAAGCCACTCGGGCTGAAATAGGGGCGCACATGACCTAATCCGATCCAGGAATCTACAGGCGTCAAGCATCCAATGAAGATCTCAAACGGAGCATTCCGGAACTCGTTAATGGCTACATCCATGAAGGTCGGCAACTGGCAGAACACCATCTTAAAGCAAAAAGAACCAAAGGACCGCGCCACCCGCCGGCTCCCAACAGCAGTCCGGAGAACTCAGTGGGCACCACCGCCACCACCCGCGCCACGCGGAGATGAGTAGCTAAGCCACACCGAGCCCTCTGAACCAGACGTCGTGCCACCCTCGCAGCCACAACGACAGTTGTGGTGGCCGGAAAAATCCGAAGCCGCCGCCCAAGCGCCCATCTCCACCGTAAGAACCATGTCGTCCAGGGCCGTCATGGAGCTCCAGCCGGAGATCCCACAAGATGAGAGGGATGGGCCTCCCGCCGTCATCAGTCATGCAAGGAGGATGAGGACCCGCCATCGCCGTCAGCTTCACGGACTTAGACAGGAGGCGTCCTTCGGCAGCGGCTAGGGAGGAGGATCGGAGGAGGAAGGGGCGGCGGCGCGCTCGTGGGATCCGCCCTAGTCGGCCCTCCTGGGAGCGACCCGGAGGCGATCCCTTTTTTTGGCTGCGGCTCACGGCTGTGATAGGTGCGGGTGCGTATAAAAGCAATCCATCCGTCGGTCCAAAACCCGCGGCTCACAAGTCAGAACAGAACATTGCACGGCATCGCTCCCGCGCCACCCGAGAGCATTGTGCTAGCTAGTGAGGGAGGAAGCTAGTGTTGGTGGCAATGGCGGGGGCACCTTTGGTTTTGGTGATGCTCGTGGCCGCGGTTGGTGTCGTCGCAGCGGAGCGGGGCGGCGGGAAGCTGCGGCAGGGGTACTACGAGCAGAGCTGCCCGCGGGCGGAGCAGATCGTGAAGGACTACGTTGAGCGGCAGATACCCCTGGAGCCCTCCGTCGCCGCCACTCTCATCCGCACCCACTTCCACGACTGCTTCGTCAGGGTACGTACGCACGCTCTTTCGTCAGGTGCACCGTCCACGGCGCGTGTTTGTGATGAGTCGTGAACGATCGGAGTGGCACCGGTGCAGGGGTGCGACGCGTCGGTGCTGCTGAACGCGACAACCGGCGGCGGGGAGGCGGAGAAGGACGCGGCGCCCAACCTGACGCTGCGCGGCTTCGACTTCCTGGACCACGTCAAGGCTCTGGTCGAGCAGGAGTGCCCCGGCGTCGTCTCTTGTGCCGACGTCCTCGCGCTCGCATCACGCGACGCCGTCGGAGTCATCGTAAGTGCCCTGATTTCCTATTCTCCCCCACACACACAGCATACACGTCCGGACACACGCGCCTCGGCGGCTGATCGACGATGAGGGAAAAAATGCAGGGCGGGCCGTTCTGGCGTGTGCCGACGGGGCGGCGAGACGGCAGGGTGTCGATCAAGCAGGAGGCGCTGGACCAGCTCCCGGCGCCCACCATGAACTTCACCGACCTCCTCGCCTCCTTCCGCGCCAAGGGCCTCGGCGTCGCCGACCTCGTCTGGCTCTCAGGTAACCGTTACAACTAATTATAAAAAGATTAATTACTACTCCCTCTATTTCAATGGGATGTATATTGGCACGTTTTTGTGTTTCTTCGCTCAATTCAGCATTTCAGCTCGCATATAGTTCATATTGAATTATTCAAGACATCTTTTTTTTCTGAACGGAGGAAATTATTCAAAACGTCTTTTATTTCTGAACAGAGGGAGCACTAAGTATCAGTAGCGGAGTTCATGGCATATCGATTACATTTAGCTACATGTCAGTCAGCTGAACTTCGAATTCGGGATAGTTGATTTTAAATGAAGGAAGAAGGAAGGACCTTATCGGAGAGAAGGAAGGGGCTTGCCGTCATCACCCCATTATCAATCTTAGGATTTAGGGTGAGGGCGGTGGTTGACAGCGGTGGTGGGGCTTCGCCGGAGAAAAAACTCGACACGGGGGAGCCTAGAGGGATGGCTGGGGCGGCGGAAGACGGCGATGGGGCTGGTTCAAGGGAGGGCGGGGCGGCGAGGCAGTCGCAGGAGGGCCGCCGGCCGTGGGCAGCGGGGTTTGGTGGTTAGGGCTGGGTTGGATCAATGGGTGAAAAAGAAAGGAAGAAGAGAAACAATGTCTGTATGAGGTTGAAGACGATTAGCGTCTGTTGGATCTTGATCGAATGGTTGATACAGGAGAAGGCGAATCGACTAAACGTTTTCTTCTTTTCAGGCGATTGACCCGTAGCCGGTCCCTATCGATTCTTGGCACCGACACATGCACGGTGATGGTGACGTGGAGCTTACTAGTGACGCACGAGCACTCCATCACAGATTGGTTGGACATACACGCGATTGACCTGGCTATCGATTATTGGCACTGACACATGCACGTTGATGGTTATGTGGAGCTTACTAGTGACGCACAAGCACTCCATCACAGATGAGTTAGACATGAGTATATAGCAAAAAACAACCACATTACGGGCTATCGTTCCAAAAAAACTACTGCTTTTTTTAATTTTTCAAAAAACTACCACAAAAGTGGTGGGCTGTTCCAAAAAACACTAATGACTAGTTGATTAAAATTTAAGTATATTTATGACAGCTAGGGCCCATCTGTTATGGCCACCTAGCAATAGATCTAACGCCGCCGGTCAAACAGTTTCTTTGACCGTTACCTTACATGGGGGGCCCACATGTAAGCTCCTCTCTCCCCCCTCCCTTGATCTCTCTTCCCTCCCCTGATCTCTATCTCCCGCAGGAACTCTCTCTCCCTCCCGCAAGTCGCACGCCATGGCCGGAGCCTCCCTCGCGCCCGAGTCCGGCGGGATCTGCCGCGGCATCCCGGGGGGCACCCACACCTCCATCCCTCCTCTCTCCTTCTCTCCCTGCTCCATGGACGAGCGCCTCGAGCCGCCTCCCTATGGACATGGACGATGGCGCCGCCGCTCTCCTCTGGCTGATCTCGCACGGGGCAAGGCAAGAGTCGTGGGGCCGTTGCCGGTGCGAGGTCAAAGCCTAGTGTTGGGGCTCCATGCCGAACCGAGCCACGAAAGAGCATGGCGGCCGTCGTCGGAGAAGAAGACCGGCTCCTCCGCTCAATTCCTCGCACGGGAGGTCGATGACAAGCTGGGAGTGGAGCCAGCAGTAGCAGGACGTCGTCGGGTGCGCTCCTCATCATGTATCAGGTGGCGGGGAGTAGAGCCAGCACCAGGACGTCACCGGCCACCTACTGACCGGCGAGCACCACCGCCGCAGGGACCCGATTGCTTTTTCCATAAAAGCTACAGGGACTTGATTGCTTAAAAATGTTTTTGCATGGACCAGATTGCCTTTATTCAAAACTTACAAGGACCAGATTGCTTTTTTACTTTTTTTACAGAGACAGGCATGTGGGCTCCACCTATCATAACAGTCAATCTAACGGTCAAAACTAACGGTGTGGACTTTTATGCCACGTTAGACCTGACGGGTGGGCCAGACATGTCATAATCCCGGTTAAAACTTAACAGCTCGGTCACTTGGGTTTTTTGGAACAGCCCAGCACTTTTGTGGTAGTTTTTTGAAAGATTAAAAAAAATGATAGTTTTTTAGAACGATAGCCTGTAATGTGGTAGTTTTTTGCTATATACTCGGTTAGACATACAGTTGAGTGGGTAGTGAGAAACTGAAAGTCTCTTCCGCTTGCCAGCTCATTTGAGCTCATGATGAATAGTAAAATTCAAAAATATTGAAAACAAATTCGAAAGGTTCTAAGTTTTTTTTTGCGAACTTTGATGATTTTTTTAAGTGTCTTCAAAGTTTCATCATGAAATGACAATCGTGGCAAAAAATAAATCAACACTCTAAAATGCTTTCGAAAATAGCACTTTTGAAACATCGTGTTTTTTGCCATGACTTCCATGAATATCATTCGATAATGAAATTTTGTGACCACTCAAAACATTTGTCAATGTTTGCCACAAAACAAATTCATACTTTTTATTATTACTACCTCCATTCCATAAAGTAGTGTGTATATATTTTTTTGAAAAGTCAAACTTTACAAATTTTTGACCAAATTTATAGAGAAAACTATTTATATCTATAATACCAAATATTTAAAATATGAAACTAAATTTTATGATGAATCTAATGGTATATGTTTGGCATTTTAGATGCAAATATTTTTCTCCATAAACTTGGTCAAAAATTTTGAGATTATCTTTTCAAAAAATCTATATGCATTACATTATGAAATGAAGGGAGTAATATTTTTGGATTTTACTATTCACCCGATCGAGCTCATTGCAGTCCGAGCTCAGAATTACCACACACTAAGTTCGGAACAAAGTCCTTTGCTAGATTCGTGCTTTTTTTAATCAATACATCTGGTAGCTAGCTAGCCGGTAGCTACCAGAGGGAGTGCGAGGTTATGGTGCACGGGCAACATGGTGCCTTTTTTGCAAAACAAATAAAACCATATTTACAAGTTTAAACATAATTAGAAAAACAAAATCTGTGCAAACATGTATGTGTTCACTACACATCCATGAATTTCTTTTCTGGGAAAAATGTTATTTGCAAGCTGTACTTAAAAAAATTCTGGCCCAAAAACAAAAAAAAGGTCCAATTTCATATTTGTCTTTTCTTTGTACGCCACATTTGAAAGTAAAATGTGATGAAATGTGTGTGTGTGTGTGTGTGTGTGTGTGTGTGTGTGTGTGTTTACATTTTTTTTTACGTTGTAGAGTTACTTTTTTGGAAAAGGACCGGGCACCATGATAGCTGTGCACCGTTTGCAATATTCGCTACCAGAGGCTCCTACTTATTACTACCCAGTTCCCACATAACATATTTACATGACAGGACGACCATTGATGGTGTTGTTGCGGTGAAAATTGATAAATATGGCCCTTTTCTTAAACTTTGGCACAAAATGAACCTAATTCATAAAATGGCCCACTCTTGCATGACGCCCAAGGCTAGGGCGTCATTGCTAGATAGCATGGCGCCTGAGCCCCATTTTGTGATTTTTTTTGGATTGGGTTCATTTTTTTGCTAAATTTTTAAAAAAGGCCAGATGTGTGCATTTTCACATTGTTGTTTCCTGAAACAGATGTGTCCAAGATAAAAAGAAAACACAAGTGAACCACAAGCCTGGCCGGCTATGTGCAGTTCTACAAAAGCACCAATAGTACTACGTACCTGTGTTCTATATATAGTTAGAACGTACTGCCTCTAGATTTTTTTTAGATCAAAAATTGCAAATTTTGATTTATTTGATGAGCATATTATTTACATCTAGAATACCGAATTCATACCTTTAGATACAACCATGACATCGTATTTTCATATTTTTTATATGTGGTATTATAGATATTGGTAATTTTATCTCTATACTTGATCAAACTTTATAAAATTTGGCTTTTGGAAAAAGCTATAAGCACTAGATTGTAGAACAGAGGAAATATATGTTAGTGGTTTAAAATTTTGGACGATGTTGATCGGTGGAAGAAGGCGGCGGCAGCCTCGGTGAGTGCGCCGGACCGGCGTGTGACCCAGTCCCGATATGTGGCTAGGATGGGGCATCCGGCATTAGATGTTAGGATTTGATGCGATGTCTGTTTGGTATTAGGCTCGGACATTCGGCACCACTGCATCAAGGGGGTAGGAGTAGCGACAGATGTTGCCTAGATGGTGGCTTCAGGCTTACTGTTGTACTACTTTGTAATGTCTTTTGTGCTTAATAATTAATAAAGTGGCCGTATGCATTGTCCAGATGCAGAGGCCGGGGGTGCATCCTCCTTTTCTAAAAAAAAGCAGACAGACTAATAACAATACACATTGTAGCTCAGCTAGCTCCACGGATTTTATATTTGTTGCACTGCACGGTCATGGATGTTGACACGCGAAGTCGCTAACTACTGGAGTACATATATTTAGCTTGGAACTTTGGGGCATGATCGTAATAAAATGTGAAATGTGTTGGCGATATGTTCATGAACGACATGTAAACAATAGCGGTATAGAGTGTACAAGTACACATGAACCCACAAAGACATCTCGGACTCAACTCTGTCACTGTCTGTTAAGTTTTTAGTTACAAACTTAGGTCATTGATTCACATGTATTCATATATAGTAAACATTAATGGGCAACATGTGATGATTTAGAGACCTGTACGCTACTATCTGTCTGCTAAGAGCATCTACAGACGGTCGGTCCCTTCAAATCCTCCTCAAACGTTCGGTGATAAAAAATAAGTTGCGTGTGTTCTTTAAACTGACACACATCTAATGCAGTTTAGCTAGCTTTAGTACATTCCTGGACATCCTCAAGATTTCCTTGGAAACTTCACAGTCCTACATATGCCATAGCATTGTCGTGTTACTGAACTTTGCAGTTTGCACTTGTTATGTTGTGTTCACCATCTAACCTGAGCATCATGTACCACCACTCAGGGGCGCACACCATCGGCATCTCGCACTGCAACTCCTTCAGCGAGCGGCTATACAACTTCACCGGCCGCAGTGGGCCAGGCGACGCAGACCCATCGTTGGACGCCGAGTATGCGGCCAACCTCCGTCGAACCAATTGCACCACTCCCACGGATAACACCACCATCGTGGAGATGGACCCTGGGAGCTTCCTCACCTTTGACCTCAGCTACTACCACGGCCTGCTCAAGTACCAGGGACTATTCCAGTCCGATGCCGCGCTCATCACCGACGACGCGGCGAGGGCTGACGTCGAGAGCGTGGCCAAGAGCCCGCCAGAGGTGTTCTTCCAGGTGTTCGCGCGGTCCATGATGAGAATGGGCATGATAGAAGTCAAGACCGGCAGTGACGGAGAGATCAGGCGGCATTGTGCCGTGGTCAACAACTAGTGGCATGTCATGCGTCCTTGGTGGCACATGGACGCGTGATTGTGTTTGTATGTTTAGTTACATTTTCTTTTCCATTTTTGTGTATGGGTTTTGCTTATTGTATCTCTTTTATAAGGTGTTTTTTAGTTCTAGTCAGGCGTGCAGGGGGAAGAACAATCTAGGCATCTGGCGGCCGGCTCAAGTTCGTCGCCTAGCTCATCACGAAGAATCACTCACCTTGGTCATTTTTGTTTCCTGGCCTCGCTTGGCATGTAAGGTTTATGGGTGTAAACAACCCAAATACCAGGCCAAAACTGGCGAAGGAGGAAAATAATGACAATCTAAGCACACGATTAAGAGAAAAAAAAAGCTCTGTAAAAATGAGACCTGAGAATGAGCCGCTCTCGTGACGCTAGCTGCGACACCGCCGCCGCTTAGCTCCGCCTCCCGAGCTCCACCTTTCCATGGCCTCATCCTCCCCCCTGCAACCTCACCCCCGCAGTCCCCTCCCCAGCCACTGACCCCCCCTTTCCTCCCCCCCGGTCCTAGTTCCCCTGCAGATCCAGATCCAGGAATGTTCGTTGTTGGTGTTGGGGTTGGAGATGGGGTGTCTCTCTCGCGTTCCCAGGGATGTCCTGGGCTCCTCCCTCGGCTCATGCTGCCACCCCCTCTTTCTCGGCTCCCTTTGGATTTCACGCCGTAGGTAGGGGTCGATGTCTCGCATGCGTCAAGGGAGCAGGTGTGGGTGGAGATTGGGGAGCAGGGTCGCCCAAGGTTGGAGAAGCTGCCTGCCCCGTCCTGCAAGGAGTCCGACCGCTCCCTCGCATTCTAGCAGAGAGCTTACGGACTGTGCTTACGGTGCTTGGCGGAGGAATGAAGGAATTATGCCCTAGAGGCAATAATAAAGTTGCTATTTTATATTTCCTTATTCATGATAAATGTTTATTATTCATGCTAGAATTGTGTTGATCGGAAACCTTAATACATGTGTGATTACATAGACAAACACTATGTCCCTAGTGACCCTCTACTTGACTAGCTCGTTGATCAAAGATGGTTAAAGTTTCCTAACCATGGACATGAGTTGTCATTTGATAACGGGATCACATCATTAGGAGAATGATGTGATGGACATGACCCATCCGTTAGCTTAGTATATTGATCGTTCAGTTTTATTGCTATTGCTTTCTTCATGTCAAATACATATTCCTTGGACTATGATATTATGCAACTCCCGGATACCAGAGGAACACCTTGTGTGCTATCAAATGTCACAACGTAACTGGGTGATTATAAAGATGCTCTACAGGTATCTCTGAAGGTGTTTGTTGGGTTGGCATAGATCAAGATTAGGATTTGTCACTCCGAGTATCGGAGATGTATCTCCGGGCCTTCTCGGTAATGCACATCATAAGAAGCCTTGCAAGAAAAGTGAATAATGATTTAGTTACAAGGTGATGTATTACGGAACGAGTAAAGAGACTTGCCAGTAACGAGATTGAACTAGGTATGTGATACCGACGATCGAATCTCGGGCAAGTAACATACCGATGACAAAGGGAATAACGTATGTTGTCATAATGGTTCGACCGATAAAGATCTTCGTAGAATATGTAGGAGCCAATATGAGCATCCAGGTTCCGCTATTGGTTATTGACCGAAGAGGTGTCTCGGTCATGTCTACATAGTTCTCGAACCCGTAGGGTCCGCACGCTTAACGTTTGATGACGATTTAATATTATATGAGCTATGTGATTTGGTGACCGAATGTTTTTTGGAGTCCCATATAAGATCACGGACATGACGAGGAGTCTCGAAATGGTCGAGATGTAAAGGTTCCGGAAGGTTTCGGACATATACCGGAGTACCAGGGGGTTACCGGAACCCCCGGGGGGCGATATGGGCCATATGGGCCATAAGAGAGGAGCACGCCAGCCCACAAGGGGTGGCCTGCCCCCCTTAGACAGGAGGCCGAACTGGAGAAGGAATAAAGGGGGTTCGCCCCCCCCCCCATTTCCTTTCTCTCTTCCCCTTCCCTTTTCTCTCCGATGAAATATGGTAAGGGGGGCAGGCCTACTTGGGGCGCCCCATGGCTGCCTCTCCTTCCCTCCCACCTATATATATGTGGGCAGGGGGCGCCTAGAACACACGACAACAATCGTTAGCCGTGTGCGGCGCCCCCCTCCATAGTTTACACCCCGGTCATAGTTTTGCGGTGTTTAGGCGAAGCCCTGCGAGAAACACTTCACCATCACCATCACCACGCCGTCGTGCTGACGGAACTCATCTACTTCCTCGACACCTTGCTGGGTCAAGAAGGCGAGGGACGTCATCGCGCTGAACGTGTGCTGAACTCGGAGGTGTCTTACGTTTGGTGCTTGATTGGTCGGAGCTAGAAGAAGTTCGACTACATCAACTGCGTTGTCAAACGCTTCCGCTTTCGGTCTACGAGGGTACGTAGACACACTCTCCCCCTCTCGTTGCTATGCATCTCCTAGATAAATCTTGCGTAAGTGTAGGGATTTTTTTGAAATTGCATGCTACGTTTTCCAACAAGGACCACTTCGTCGCCGGCTGCCGCGGGCCTGTCACCTGCCTGGCCTGCGGCCTCCCTGGCCATTGCGAGCGTCAATGTCCGGACCGCCTTCCTGCCACTCAAGGTCGTCCCTGGCACTCCCGGTCGCCATCGGCTGCTCCTCTCCTCTCCAGCCGCCCGTCCCAAGCTTCTCCACAACGGTTGCAGTGCTCTCGGGCCTCCGTTGTTGCCCTTCCAGTAGCAATCGAGCAGGAGGCTCCTGATCGCATTCACGGTGATCCCAGCAAGGCCTCCGCTGGTTTGGAGATGTTGCAACCTCTCTTAGCTGAGCAGGCAGAGGCTGTGAGAGCTGGGCTCCAAGTCTTCACTGCCTCTCGTTTGGAGGAGATGGTCCAGGTCCAACTTCAGCCCCTTCGTGACATGGTGACCGCTTTGTAGGTTTGGAAGGCTCTGGTCGAGGGCTTGTTGGAGCGTATGGAAGAGGTCGTTGGCAGCTTAGCTTCTTCGTAGGCCATGTTTCGATCTCCTAAGTGTCCTGTTCGAAGGGTTGTTGAGAGTGATGTTGGTTGTAAGGATGGCTTGAAGCTCGATGTAGCTGGTTGCCCAACTAAGCCCCGGTGTGGGTGTGAGGAACTGGTGCCTCTCACTGCCGGTGGTGGTAAGGATATCATTGAAGCCGTTTTGGCCGGTTGCTCAGGTAGCTCTGCCAATTAGCTTGGATGTGGAGGTGCCTCCCTTGGCCTCCTCTCCGGATATGCAAGCTTCAGGTGATGCTAGCATCATGATGTCTTCTGAGCCCAAGGAGCCGCTTGGTGGCATTGGCGTGCCTCAAGCCCGACATCTTCTACCTTGCTGGATGAGTTCCTGAGCAGTTTCAGTTGCACTACGCTGCATTCCTTGCTCCAAGCATCAATTCTTGTGCAAGGTGACGGGAGCTATACTTCCTGTTCCAAGAGGCGCAATGGGCGCTCGGATAAGAAGAACCAAAATTGCAACATCCCTGCTGCGAAGCACACTGAATATAGGTTGGCAGAGGCTTATGGGGATTTGCCGAACGCCACAACATCTAAGAAAGCCACCAAGGAGGATGTGGAAGATAAGATACAATCTTACCTGCGGATGTACAAGAAGCCGCTCACACCGATGGCGATGCAGACTATTCGGGCGTTGGTAGAGGTTAATGTTTGATCGCTCTTCTCAGGAGGTTAGGCGCAAGTGTTCATGTTGTGGGCATGTCCTTGAGGTTGAATTGGTTGGGTATGAGGTGCTAACAATCGTCTTGGGCCTAGGTACCCTTGTATCTGGCTCAGACGATGTTCCTTGATTGATGAGGGTGTGTGTGTGGTCTTTACCGGTTTTCCATAATTAACCATGTCTTGTTTGGTTTTTAGGTCTGGTTTTCCTCATTATAACTGGACCAACTCTCTTCTTCTTAACTGCAATGCGGGAGCTCCCCGCCATCTGATGAGGTTTCGTCAAAAAAATTTATGCTGGCATTGGATGGAAAAACAACAATCCAAGCGTGCCCTAATGATGTCGAAGTGACCGGATTTTCACTATATCAGCTGGACAACCTCACACACGAGGTGCCACCAGCAGAAAACTAAAAACGACGCCAAATCCATGAACACTACTCGACCAGCAAACGTAAACACCATCAGAGAGAAATAGAGTTAAGCCTACAGGCAACATGGTTCTGACCACTTATTACTAACAGGAAACTCTAAACTATCAGAAATTCATACTCCATCCGTTCCAAAATAACTGAAGTTTTACTATTGCCAAACCTTTTTAAGTTTGACCAAGTCTATATAAAATTATATTAACACCTACAAAACCGAAATTAGTTCATTATATTCATTGCTACATATGTTTTCATGTTATATATATTTGATATCACAGATTTTTCTAAAGACTTGGTATCATATGAAAATCTTAAAACTTCACTTATTTTGGAACCGTGGGAGTACATTGTTTTTCTTCTCCTCAACATTTTCCCAACTTGTATCTCCTTTCAATCTCCATCAGCCACTCCTACCCCAACATCATTTACCTGAAGGATCGCAGGTCTCCAGCCGAGAAGTGGCCCACCTAGCCTTGACAGATATTCGCTTGCACAAATCTAGTTGCTTTCCCATTTGCGAGTAGTCTGCATGCCGCTGCCGTTGGGAGACTACCTTGTCTCCCGACTCATATAGGAAATAGCCTGGTGTAAATCATTTTTAACACCCTCTCTTCTTCTAATTATTGAAAGGCAGCGCTCCTACCAGTTTCTTAGGAAAAAAAACATATTATAGGGTTACACGAGTATATAAAGGAGCTAGCCTACAAATCTAACCTACCCTAACACGACTCAGATGATTGTTGCAGTCCAAGATGTACATGGACTCTCCATCGTGGTTAATTCCAACAAACAAGCAGCAAAACTCTTCAGAGGTGAATGCTACTAATATTATATCACAACTGACAGGTATCATTCGTAGGGCAGCAAAATGTCCCGAGAGAAAGGCAGAACAGCCCATATTATCACATGTATTTGATATCCATCTATTGTGGACTTTGTGAACTTGCTATATGTTGAAAACTGAACCGAAATTTTTGCAATATCCATCTATATTCATGTCTTTGTTTCTGCCGTAGTTTGGTCTAGTGTTGTCTACAAAGTTATGTCGTTGTGCAACAACTTCAGATGAAGTGTGATGAATGAATAGGTGAGATCTGAATTCGTGTCTAATTCGTGTCAGAATCATCGTAATGATGATGTTTTATTCGACACTAGTAGAAAAAGGGTCATTTGTCCCGGTTCGTAAGGGCCTTTTGTCCCGGTTTGGGAACCGGGAGTAAAAGGTCGTTACTAATGCCCTTGGCCTTTAGTCCCGGTTCTTACACGAACCAGGACAGATGGGCCTCCACGTGGCCGGTGCGGCGAGCCCAGGCAGGAGGCCCTTTGTTCCCGGTTGGTGGCACCAACCGGGACCAATAGGCATCCACGCGTCAGCTGTTCAGGGGCTAGGGTTTTTATTTTTTTCTGAAGGGGGGGGGGGATTTGGGGGTTTTGTATGGTTAATTAAGGTGTTTCATATATTGTGTTAGGTAGCTAATTAATTAATAGAGAGAAGTGTCCTCTCTTATCTCCGTGCTTGGTCAACGCTACATACTATACGTATAGAGAGCACTCGACACGCTAGCTAGTAAGCAAAAATGAAGGAAACAGAGAGAAGTGATATCGACCTCTCCTTCTCCGAGAGATTGGTCGAACAACAAGTTTTCGTATATCTATCCGACGCTAATGGCTACATATATACAATATAAGATCTCTTACAATATAATCCCCTAACTATATATGAACACAGGGTCCACATAGTATTCTCCGTCTTTATCGATCACGTGGTCAAGAAAGAATGCCGCCAATTCCTCTTGAATTCCTCGCATGCGATCTGGTGCTAGGAGTTCATCCCGCATCCGAAACATCTAATTTGAAGAAGGGGGTCAATACATATATATGAATGAATGAAACTCAACACAAAAGATGGTAAATAAAGTTAAATTCTGAATATTATTGCTTACGCAATTCATATTGTTTCTTAGCGTAGCCCCGCTCACAGGTCGTGTGGCGGATGGACTCGCAAACGTAGTATCCATAGTAATTATTACCGGCTTCCTGCCACAACCACTTTACAAGAAATAGAGGTCAATCAAACTGACAAGCAAGCATGCTAAAATGGTATTGATGAAACTAGCACTTGAATCACTAGGAGATGCGTGGAACATGCTAGTAGTACTTACTTTCAGGTGTTTAAATTCCAGCTTCTTCGGCAGTCCCGGAGCTTTCAAGGTGAATTTTTTCCAAACCCTGCCAGACAAAGAAAACAATTACTTGATATCAGGAAGTGAACAAAGTTGCCGATATGGTGCGATAATGATCGATTTAACTTACTTCTCAAGAATTTCAGTCATGTCCGCATACTCCTTGGGATCTTTTCGTCTCAAGTCTAAGACAGTTACTAGTCCCTGCTCGAGCTTAATCTCTAAGAGAATATAGTGGAACCTGCGCACGCATGCATAACTCATCAAATACATTACTATAACCTCGACTAATAAGGGAAATCGAATATGCACAAGAAAGTAACACTCACTTGAAGTTGTAAGGAGAGAGTATTATAGCTTTGTTTTGATTTAATACCAACGATTGTAGCAAGTTGGCCTTGGTTTCTTTTTTCTTAAATTCAACCGAAAATGCATCTATGATATTTGTGTTAATGAACCCAATATCACCGATTTGTCTTTTCTTCAATTCGGCGATCTTCAATCTCCATAATATAGTGAGGATAATTATAAATACATGCAATAAAAGAGCTGACCTATATATAGAGACTTAATGATAGAAGTAGTACTTACAGACAGTAGCAAGTGACCGTTAATTTATCGAGGGCCCTCTGATTGAAAAACTGGAAGAACTCCTCAAATGGAACATTCAACAGATCATTTCCAACGAGGTCATGCTCCTCTTTAACTCTCAGCGTCAAAGTATTCCTCCCCAGACTCTCTGCAGGTTTTCATGTACCAATCATGGAATCTTCGCATCATTGTTGTTAGAGACCTTTCATCTTTGATGAGAGGCTTCCCGTACTCGTATCTGTGTTCTTCCACCTCCAAGAATTCATAATGTACATCGTCGGGCAGGTAATCATCAAGATTGTTATAACCGGGCACCATCCTCGAATCGTTAGCGACGATATCGTTAGACACCTTGAGCGGGGGGAACGATTGGTTCGCTTGTTCGCCTAGCTGGGGAATTTTTTTCCCAGCTCGTCGTTCCGCTAACCTTTGATCACTGACAGTACTTCCCGACCGCTCCGCTTCGATAAATGACCTTTTAATAATGCACTCATAGTTGCCTTTCGGCGGAGACTTAGGTGGTTTCTTCAGGGCTTCCAGAGTGCGCTTCGCTTTCACCGGATCTACCTTCTCCTCCGGAGGTGTATGTTTCTTTACTTTCACCCCTTCAAAGAAGTTCCTCACTTCATGTCGCACGATCTTCTCGTTTTCCTCCAGGGTCATCTCGTATGGTAACTTCTCTGGAGTCTTCAGAGAAGGACCGAATCTGTATTGCCTCCCGCCTCTGGATGTACTGCTAGACGCCGGAGCAGACGGAGCGGCTGCGGCTGTCTTCTTTCCTTGCTTATGAGGAGGAGGACTACGACGCGCCGGAGCAGCCGGGGTGGCGGCGGGTCTCTTCCGCCCTTGCTGGCGAGGCGGAGAAGGAGGAGGCTGGTGGCTGCTCGGGCACGCCGGCGCATGCGGAGAAGGAGGCGGAGTGCCGCCACGCGCCGGAGAAGGAGGCTGAGTGTCCTGTTCACTCGCCGGAGGAGGAGGCGGTGGAGGAGGCGGAGTGCCCTGACTCGCCGGAGGAGGAGGAGGAGGAGGCGGAGGCGTCCAGTTCGGAAGGTTGATGAGCTCCTTCCGCCATAGGCATGTAGTCTTCAGACAAGAACCCAGCCGAGTCTCCCCGTCACCCGTAGGGTGGTCAAGCTGGAGGTCCTCAAATCCTTCTGTGATTTCATCCACCATCACCCTAGCATATCCTTCTGGAATCGGCCGGCAGTGAAAAGTTGCGCCAGGTTCAGGAGGTGCAACAGAGCCAACAGCCGCCTTGACTTTAAATTCCATCCAGTGGGTCATAAGGTGGCAATTCTGAGACTCCGTGATAGCATCCACGGGGTAGTTAGCAGGAGCTGTGAAGACAGGCTCCTGAAGCAGCTCCATGGAATCCACGCTGCATCTCCGCTGCGATGGCGGGGTAGCTTCGGGTGTAGCAGCTTCGGCAGGTCGCATGTTGCGGGCCTCGTCTCATTCCTCTAGCGCTTGTACCCTTGCGTGCATCGCCTGTAGTTGGGTCAACTCCTTTTTCTTCTTCCTCTCCCAGCGTTTGTAACCTCCTGCATTGGGAAATCCAGCCTTCCACGAAAGGGAGCCTGGCGTGCCTCGGGTCTGTCCGGGGTGCTCAGGATTCCCGAGGGCCTCCGTGAGCTCGTCGTTCTCTCTGTCCGGAACGAACGTCCCTTGCTGCGCCTTTTCGATATACTCTTGAAGCTTCTCGATGGGTGTGTTCAGCTGCTCGTTGGTCCAAATGCACTTCCCTATTACAGGGTCCAATTTTCCCCCAACCCCGAAGAACCAAGTCCTGCAACGGTCTGGCCAGTGTCACGTCTCTGGTTTGATCCCTTTATCAATGAGGTCATTCCCAGCCTTGTCCCACAACGGTCGGGCTTTCAGGTAGCCACCTGACCCCGTGCGATGGTGATGCTTATTCTTTGCAGCATTTTTCTTGTTTGTCGCTGACATCTTCGCTGCTCTCTCAAATTTCTTTTTGGTGACAAATGCGGGCCACTAATCTTTGATCTTCTCAAATCGGCCGATGAATTCTGAAGTCTTGTCTTGGTCGACAAACGATGATTTCAGATCATTCTTCCACCTCCTGAATAGCTCAGCCATCTTCTTAAGAGCATAAGCCTTGATCATTGGCTTTTTAACTGGATTCTCCGGATCCTCCTCTGGCGGGAAGGTGAAATTTTCCTGCAGCGCGGTCCAAAGATTAGCTTTCTTCCTATCGCTAACATAAGACACCTGAGAGTCTTTGTCCTTGGGCTTCAACCATTGCTCGATGCTGATTGGGATCATGTCCCTAACTAGAACCCCACACTGAGCATTAATTTTTTGCTTGGTCCGGAGGGGTTCAATCGGTTGGCCAGCGCGATCAATTTCGATGATCGTGTACCTTTCATCCGCGCGCAACTTTCTCTTCGGGCCTCGTCTCGTTACCGAAGTGTTGCTCGATCCGGAGGGCTAGAAAAGAAGAAAAAGAAGAGAGTTAATATGTGTACATACCAAAAACAATTAATGCATCAATTAGCTATTGTCGGCACATGCTTAATTAATTAATATATATACCTGGCCGGACTCCGTTCGGTCACCAGAGCCGTCATCACGGTGTCCTTCCCCCTCCATTCGGTCACCGGAGCCATCATCACGGTGTCCTTCCTCCTCCATTGTTTGATCATCGTCGTAGCCTGCTTCTTCATCCTGTCTTTCCAGACCATTGATGCATTTGTCGTTGAGAAGCGACAAGACGGCATCACTTCTGTGTGCGATTATCTCCCCCAACACCGCTTCTGTTGCTTCGTCTCGGGGGTGCGGATCCATAGTTTCTGCAAATATTTACAACATGGCAATTATTATTCAAACATGACATATGGATATATTAGTGGCAAACGTAGAACTAGCTAGCTAAGAACAATAAGGAATCATATTAGTGGCCTGGCCTCGACGCTTCTCTAGGGTTTTGGGTGGCCTCGATAACGCTTCAAGGGTTTGGGGTGGCCTCAACAACGCTTCAAGGGTTCGGGGTGGCCTTGACGACAACGCTCTTTTAACTTGGTAAATTTGGGTGGCCTCAAGAGAGTTTGTCGACCGGGTAGGGGCGCGGCGGGAGGGGGTAGGAGACCGACATCGCTTTTTTCTAGGGTTTGGGTGTCCTCAAGAGTTTTGGTCGAGCGAGAGGGCCGGGGGGTGCTCCCGACGTCCCCCCTCACTTTAACAAAGAACTACCTTCAAAAAAGACTTGCTTCGCCGCAGGTGCTCGATCGGTGCGACGTGGACTCGGTGGAAACACTTTATAAAAATGCGGTGGTGGTCGGGCCGGGTGGTTTTCTTTTCCTTCTTCATTTTTTCCTTTGTTTTTTCTTATATGTTTTTTTTCGTTTTCATTCTACATTTTCATACATATGAAAAAAATAAAGTTTCTATACAAAAGTGCACAATTTTTATGAACAAATTACAACATCTAATTTAACTATACATCTAAATAAATATAACTACACATCTAAAATTTTCCTAATCTTAAAACTAAACTAAACATAAACTAAAATAATATAACTACACATCCATCCATACATACATACACATACATATACATCTACATTATATATGGAAAAAAATTCTAACTTTTGCATATTCATTTACGAACAAATTACAACAACTCAATTAACTACACATCTAAATTAACTACACATCTAAATTAGGAAAATTCATATGAGCTCACTAAGGGGGGCGGCGATCGACGAGGAGGCAGGGCACGGGGGCGACGGTGAGGGGCGCGGCGACGACGACGGTGAGGGGCGCGGCGACAGGCGACGAGGAGGCAGGGGCGACGACGGTAAGGGGCAC
>NW_024113280.1:0-9752 GCF_003073215.2 Triticum urartu | reverse complement strand
GAATAATGTCGCAAGGTAGCACAGCCTCTGCGCCGTACACCATGAAGAAGGGTGTATATCCGGTACTGCGATTGGGCGTGGTCCGCAGCCCCCAGGGTATGGAGTCGAGCTCCTCAACCCAGTGCTTGTCCGATTCTTTCAAAGACTGCACTAGTATAGGCTTGATGCCGCTCATAATAAGACCATTGGCTCATTCGACTTGACCATTTGTTTGCGGGTGATAGACGGAGGCGTAATCGAGCTTAATGCCCAGATTAGCACACCATGTTTTCACCTCATCGGCTATGAAATTGGAGCCGTTATCGGTGATGATGCTGTGTGGGGCACCATAACGATGCACGACACCAGATATGAAGTCTATCACTGGTCTGGCTTCGGTCGTTTTAACTGGTTTGGCCTCTATCCATTTAGTGAACTTGTTTACCATGACCAGCAGATATTTTTTCTTATGGCTTCCTCCTTTAAGGGGTCCGACCATATCAAGCCCCCAGACCACAAAAGGCCAAGTGATGGGGATTGTTTGTAGAGCGGTGGGTGGCATATGGCTTTGGTTGGCGAAAAGCTGGCATTCGACGCAACATTGGACAAGGTCATGTGCGTCTTCTCGGGCCGTCAGCCAATAGAAACCTATATGAAAGGCCTTACTTACAAGGGCCCGAGCTGCGGCGTGGTGACCGCCGAGGCCGGCATGAATTTCAGCCAAGAGCTGCCATCCCTCTTCTTAGGAGATACATCTTTGAAGTACTCTGGTAGCGCTATTCTTGTAGAGCTCTCCGTCATGGACCTTGTAGGCCTTCGAACGCCAGACAATGCGACAAGCCTCATTCTGGTCATCAGGGAGCTCTCGCCTATTAAAGTAGGCCAAGAAGGGTTACATTCGGCAATTATTGCCATGATAAGATGGGCCGATGGTGTTACTTCGGTGGCTGAGCCCCCGATGATATCGGTATTGTGTTCAGAATCTGGGGGTATAATCGGATCTGGACTGGTGTTGCCGCTCTCCCCTTGCCACACCACGGATGGCTTGAAGAGCTTTTCCACGAATATGTTTGGCGGGACGGGGTCGCGCTTAGCACCGATATGAGCAAGGACATCCGCCGCGTGATTACTCTCTCGAGCCACATGATGAAACTCTAGCCCCTCAAACCAAGCCGACATTTTGAGAACGGCGTTACTATAGGTCGACATCTTCGGATCTTTTGAGTCGAAGTCTCCATTTATTGGGGATATTGCGAGGTTTGAATCCCCGCGCACCTCTAGGCGTTGAATGCCCATGGAGACAGCCATCCAAAGACCATGCAATAAGGCCTCGTATTTGGCTGCATTGTTGGAATCTGTGTATAATATTTGGAGTACATACTGGACTGTGTCTCCGGTGGGGGACGTTAAGACAACGCCCGCTCCTAAGCCTGCCAACATTTTGGAACCATCGAAATGAATGACCCAGTTGGAGTATGTACCGTACTCTTTACGGAGTTCGGCCTCTGTCCATTCGGCGACGAAGTCGGCCAATACTTGGGATTTAATGGCCTGGCGCGGTTTGTATGTTATGTCGAATGGAAGGAGCTCAATGGCCCAGTTGGAAACCCGGCCCGTGGCATCTCGGTTGTTTATTATGTCATTGAGTGGTACTTTGGAAGTCATTGTGATTGAGCACTCTTGAAAGTAGTGTCGTAGCTTACGGGATGCCATGAAGACCGTGTATGCTATCTTTTTATAATGAGGGTACCGGGATTTGCATGGTGTGAGGACAGTGGATACATAGTATACCACCTTCTGAAGCGGGAATTTGTGTCCGTCCTCCTCTCGCTCGACGACGAGCACCGCGCTCACCACTTGGTGCTTTCCCGATATGTATAATAGCATGGGTTCCCCGACGTTCGGTGCGGCCAGGATTTGGTTGCTTTCTAAAAGAACCTTTATTTCTTCTAGTCCGGTCGTTGCCGCATCCGTCCACTCGAAGTGGTTGGTGCATTGGAGAAGGCAATAGAGTGGCAGTGCTTTTTCTCCTAATCTGGATATAAAACGGCTTAAAGTTGCCACACATCCGGCTAGTTTTTTGACATGTTTAAGGTCTGTTGGCGTAGCCAATTGTGACAAAGCTCGGATTTTGGCTGGGTTTGCTTCAATTCCTCTATTGGAGACGATGAAGCCCAACAGTTTTCCAGCGGGAATGCCGAAAACATACTTTTCCCGATTGAGCTTGATGTCATATGTACGGAGGTTGTCAAATGCGAGATGCAGATCGTCTATCAATGACTTGGCGTGCCTAGTTTTGATGACGATGTCATCCACATATGCTTTAACTGTCTTGCCGATCAATTTCTCCAGGCATGTTTGAATCATGCGTTGGTAGGTGACCCCGATGTTTTTGAGCCCAAAGGGCATAGTGTTGAAGCAGAATGGCCCGTATGGGGTAATGAATGTTGTTGAGGCTTGGTCAGACTCCTTCATCTTGATTTGATGGTATCTGGAGTATGCGTCGAGGAAACACAGTGAGTCGTGTCCTGCGGTAGCATCGATAAGCTGGTCGATGCGAGGGAGGGGGAAGGGATCCTTAGGGCAGGCCTTGTTGAGGTCCTTGAAATCGACGCATAGGCGCCATGATTTATCCTTTTGTGGAACCATCACCAGGTTTGCTAGCCAGTCCAGATGTTTAATTTCTCTGATAAATCCAACCTCGATTAAATAGGCTAGCTCCTCCCCATAGCTTGTCGTTTGGGTTCAAAAAAGCGCCGCAGTGTTTGCTTGACCGGTTTATATCCCTTTAGTATGTTGAGACTGTGTTCGGCCAATCTGCGTGGGATTCCTGGCATGTCAGAAGGGTGCCAGGCGAATATGTTCTAGTTTTCGCGCAGGAACCCTCGTAGCGCGGCGTCAACTGTTGGGTCAAGCTGAGCCCCGATGGATGCTGTCTGATTGGGTTCCGTCGGGTGGACTTGAAATTTGACTATTTCGTCTGCTGGTTTAAAGGAGGTCGATTTGGGTCGCTTGTCCAGGATTATGTCATCCCTACCCATAGTGGAGCGCAGCATGGTTAACTCTTCGGCTGCGAGGGCTTCGGAAAGTGCCACGAGGGCCAGGGATGCGGTTTTATTTTCGGCGCAAAGTGCTATGTCCAGATCACTGGTAAGAGTGATGATTCCGTTGTGCCCAGGCATCTTAAGCTTCATGTACCCGTAATGAGGTATAGCTTGGAAGCTTTTAAATGCATCTCGCCCCAATAGGGCGTGATATCCGCTGTTGAAAGGGGCCACTTGGAAGGTTATCGTCAAGTGTGATTTTTCCTGCACACAGCGCCTCCCGACTAGGAATAATTCCTCGGAAGGTCGTGCTGCTTTGCTCGATGCGACTCCTGTCTATTTCCATTTTGTTGAGTGTATCCTCTTTGATGAAGTTCAGTCCGCTGCCGCCGTCCATGAGCAGTTTCGTGAGCCGAAAACCGTCCACAATTGGATTGAGGACCAAGGCGGCCGGTGCCCGGAAACTTGGTTCGTCACTGCTATTGAAAGTTATGGCCGTGTCATTCCAAGGGTTTGTCGCGGTGACTTGGCAGACTTCGGCGAGGTCGTGGGGGCCGTTTTGCGCCGATTGTTTGAAGCGAAAGTCTCGAAGACCATCAATACGCTGAGGTCGTCGTCTTTCGGGGGGTGTTGCTCTGGGATATTTTTGGTGAGGATATCCTCCCCGCTCTTGGCCACTTGCAAGAGTATCCAACATGCTCTATGGCTGTGGGTTGGTATGGTATCCGGTGTTGTGTGTATTTTGCATGGCCTATCAAGCCATCCTTCCAGAACGGTTCTGCGCCCCGTAATGGGCTTGGATTTCTTTACTATTGGTTCGGGTGCCTCACGAGGATGCATCCTTTTTGCCCGGACGAAAGGGTGAGTAGAAACCGGTGGTTTCCAGTGAGCCGCCTGAGTTTTCCAGGGGCTTTCCATTGTGCAGTACTTCTGTACGATAATTGCCAAGTCAGCGAAATGTAATAAGCGACAGCGGTTGATGGCGTTGAGGATTCCTAAGTCCGTGCAATTATTGCAGAATGCTGAGATTGCATCTTCGTCGCGGCAATCTTTAATCATGTCTTTGACAAGGACGAATCTAGCCCAAAAGTGATGGACTATTTCCTGAGACTGCTGTTGTATGTACATTAGATCGCGTATGTCTGGGTGGGTGGGTGGCTTTAAATCCGAACCCCGACCCAATTTGGGATCTAGAGTTTGAGAAATCTCCGAGCTTAATGGTTCGGGCTCCGGGATATCAACTGAAATTTCCGGCCCATCATCCGATTCTAGGTTCTGAGGACAGGGCACGTTGTTCCGTGGATAGGTATCCGGCTCTTCGAGCTCAGAAATCCGAACATGGTTCGTCCTTAATATAGGGGAAGAGTTGTTGTCTTGCCCCTCTACTACCGCTATCTGATGGGTGATCGACGGAGTTTTGATTTCTCTCTAATCGGGTTTAAGCCCAATCCGATCGTAGTCTGTAGCGACCCCCAAGGCGGCAATGTGATCTAGGAGTTCGTTCAAAGACGACAACTCCGTCGGATCCATCCGTTTGGAGTATTCGGAGTCAACACGGAGGTGATTTTCGATGACCCGAGAAGTCATCGTCAGCTCGACGGCCGTACAGGCGGTCATGGTGAAGCCGCCCAATTGGAGGGTTTGGCCTGAAGCCAGGGCTCCTCCGGAGGTGATGCTATCCTTAATAACAAGGCGAGCCATCAATCATGTCTTCGACGTCATAGCAGAACTCTCAATGAAAGCACCAATGTTGGTGTCAAAACCGGCGGATCTCGGGTAGGGGATCCCGAACAGTGCGACCGGGGTTGATGGTAATAGGAGACAAGGGACACGAAGTTTTACCCAGGTTCGGGCCCTCTTGATGGAGGTAGTACCCTATGTCCTGCTTGATTAATATTGATGCGTATGGGGGTTACAAGAGTTGATCTATCACGAGATCGTAATGGCTAAAACCCTAGAAGCCTAGCCTATATGATTATGATTGCCTCTACGGACAAAACCCTCCGGTTTATATAGACACCAGAGGTGACTAGGGTTGTACAAAGACAGTTACAGAGAAAGGAATCTTCATATCCGAACGCCAAGCTTGCCATCCACGCCAAGGAGAGTCCCATCCGGGCACGGGTGAGAGAATCTTCGGTCTTGTATCTTCATAGCCCAACAGTCCGGCCCATGTCCAACAGGCCGGACGCCCGAGGACCCCTTAGTCTAGGGCTCCCTCAGTAACCCCCGAACCAGGCTTTAATGACGAGGTGTCCGGCACGCAGATTGTCTTCGGCATTGCAAGATGGGTTCCTCCTCCACGACTTCAAAGGGCTGTATTCGGCCTTCCATTTAATGTCGCACCCATCGGCTTTCGGGCATCCATGGCTTCAGCTTCCACGCGTCGAGCGAATACGAGAGGTCAGAGTATTTTTTGCACATAACACCCCAGCCATGTAAGAAAAGCATCTATTTAAAGAGATTGGATCTTAGATCTGTTCCACACCGCACGGAAAATCCCCAGAGCTTGTTAGGAGGAACCACTCTGACATGGCTAACGCTCCCAGTTCTTCCTCCCATCCCCACAGCTCTGAAAAAGCCGATTGGGAGAGATGTTCCGTATCTCACGGTCAGCTGGTGAAGCTGCAAACATAGGGCTTTCTTCCCCCCGCGGATCTAGTCCCCGTTCAAGAAGGTTTGAATTCCTTGAATGGCGGGGCTCAGGAGGAGAATTTCCCCAATCCATCTAGGGGGGGACTAGTGTGCTTCGTTCCCTACTTGCTAAGAGGCGTCAGATTTCCAATCCACCCGTTCCTCCGAGGACTTCTGCAGTATTATGGCCTCCAACTGCACAATTTCACTCCTGCCTCCATCCTGCACATCGTGGGTTACCTTTCTCTTTGTGAGCTATTCCTGGGCTGTGAGGCCCATTTTGAATTATGGACAAAATTATTCTGCCTCGTCCCTTGTAACCAAGGGGATCAGTATTCAAAGTGGGCGGAGCTGAGGTATGGCGCATCGCCGGGACCGGATACCTGTCCGGCATGCCGAAGAAGGTGTTCGAAGAGTGTCCTTCCGAATGGTTTTATATTACGGACTTCACTCTTCCTGACCCAGTCTGAATGGGTCTTCCTGAATTTTAAAGCGCTCTGTTGAACTAACGCCACAGCTGGCGCCCTCGGAGCCTCGAGGAGGAAGATAGTGCGGAAGTACGTCCATTGATGGGCAAGATAAAGACGCTCGCCCAGTCTGTATTATCAATAATCAAGGTAATGGAGGCTTCAATAGCGTGGGGGTCTAACCACTCTAATACAGAGGGCTTCGCATGTGGCACTATAATGGGGAAGATGATGCCTCACGCTGTGGTCGGAAGGGTCCAAAAACCCCCGCCGCTTTGGCCAAAATATTGGTCGAACTGTACAAAGGGGAGAAAGAGGAGTTCACTCCTCTCAAACATCGAGATGGATTTTCCATGTATAATCCTCCTATCTGGGTGAGTTCTAATCCCACCATTTTACTCAATCCTCTCCTTGAATCATTTTTAATAGATAGTAACCCATCCATTTGCAACAGGAATGGCGGAGGGTTGCCAAGGGGATCCATAGCCCTGCCCCCCAGCCAGAGGATCACAACCGGGACCTTGACCCCGGATTCGAAGAAGATCTGGCTATATCTGTGGAACTTGAGGATGGAGTATCCTACCAGGCGAGCTATGATGGCACGGAAGTGCCCATCATCGCCGATTACCACAGCCTCCTCCCCGCTTCGCATGTAAGTAATTTAAGAAACACCTTCTTCGAAAGAGCTTCCTCATTACATCTCACCCACCGCACTATTTCGTGCTCTAAAGGGGAGGCGCCCGACGCCCCAACATGCACCAGAGGCATCTCCCGAGAGAGCGGCGCCTGCGCCGAGCTAGTTTTCGAAGAGGAAGGCTAACGACAACATGACAGAGCCTTCATCAATGAGGTATAGTTTCTTTCATCATGGCTCCTGGCAGTCACATCAATCAGTGACCCTATCCACTGTGTCTTGTCAGGAAAAACATTTGCCGGACTATGTCCGGGGATCCTACCGGCCGCGCCTCCACTAGTCAGGTTCCAGACCCTGCCTTAAAGGCTAGGGCTGATACGAGAGTGATGCCGGATTGTCCTTCTGCCGAGGAGTCGGATGATGTATCCTTCACAAACTCTGAAGTGGAGAGCGCTATGAATCATCGGCGCCGGCGGGCTGCTTTTCGCGACCCCAGCTTTACAAAAGAGGCATTCAATGCCATCAGCTCGGCTGATGCATACATCCGAGATGCTCGAGACAGGCTTACCAGAGCCTCAGACCAGCATTTGAAATATATGCGGGTAAGTACACATTTGTAAAAAACTGATAATTATATACCAGTAGCCTCCGAGACTTGAAACAGTTGATACAACTGATTTAAGGATCATTGTATGACCAGGTGCTCACAGAAAAGAACAACCTGTTGTCTCAAGAGCTGGAAAAGTGTCGGACTCAGCTAGCTGTTGCGACCGCCGAACTGGAGAAATCCAAGAAGGCATTGCCTCGTAGTGTTCCCCTCCATCGAGGAAATATAATCATGTACCAGTAATATTAATGCTTTTTGTACTCCTCATAGAAGGATCGTCGGATCGACTGAAGGAGGCCCTGAAAGTCACAAAAGCGGGTGAACCAGAGGCCAAAAGGCAACTAGCCGCGGGCAAGCGTGTGCTAACACGGGTCAGGGATGACAAAAATAAGCTGCAGGATTCCAACACCCTGCTTGGTGAAGAACTAAAAGACATGCGAGCTCAACTGGCCGACTCTGTGAAGGAGAATAAGAGACTACGAGGCGGCATATTCAGTATGCTTTTCAAACTTGCCTCCCTATAATTCGGCAGGGGCAGGAACTAACAGATTTATGTCTGCAGGTATGTCGACTGGCCATCCTGAAGAGGAAATGTCCAGATCTCAAGGCGACCTGCTACAAGAGTTGTCCCAGATGCACGAGGGAGTTTGGCAAGCAATGCGGAGTGTTGCCAAGGCTTTATGGCCATCCGCCTCCCCTCTAGGAAGTATGGTGGAGCTCGTGGAGCTATTAAAAGGGGCACTGCGGCGTATTCGATTATGGAAGATATCAGCCTAACGAGAAGGTGCGCGAGAGGCTTGGGCCATGGTGAAGACACGGTACACCAAGCTTGATCCGAATCATATGGCCCGGGTCAGGCCTAAAGGGTCAGATGGAAAAGAAATTCCCGTTAGTTTAGTATATGACCAAGTAAATGTAGCCGCCAAATTTCCCAACAGGATTGTAAGCTAGACAACATGTTAGACGGTATAGAGGAAGTAGTTTTTTGAGTCCAAGTGACTATGTACTTCCATTGACATATTTATCCCTAGCCGAATTGTAAAACGATTTTCATGGCGGACCTTCTCACTTTGACCTCTGGACCCGAAGGTGCAGAGTGTTTCCGAATACCAAAGCGGCGATATAGACCGGGGTATGTGTGGAAACCAGACGTAGGGGTCATGGTTGCTTGAACAGACAAGTTGTATCCGGCTAGCTATGTTATATTACATTGTAATTGTAAGGAACATCTTCCAGAGAGAATAGTTCTATTAAGGGTTCCTTTCCTTGGGTGGACTTGTGTTAATGTGCATGCCCGAACTGTGATTGAAAAATCGCAGTATGCGTAACATCTGGGGGTTCATGGTATAATGAGTGTAAAAACGTCTTTAGTCCGCCGACTGGATATTCCCTTAAGAACGTTAGCTTTCGTCTTCACCCAGTCTGAGGTACACATCTGGATGACCCAGCAGTAACAATTGCAGAGGTGCTCCCTTTATGCCCTAGCCAAACAAACGGGAACATAGGGAATAAGCACAGGAGCCAGGCAACCCAGCTTGGCCAAAACTCAAGTCATAACGATGCATATAATGGCGAAGAAAAGGTACATATGAGGAAAAAACACATATGTGGTGAGCTTGATGCCCAGAGAATAACAATAAGCATCTGTACAAGAAGCCCCCAGGTATTATGGGCGTACATATTTAAAGATGTGTACATCGTAGGTGCACGGTTTAGCCACACGAAAGCTTTAAAGCTATAAAAAGCAAAAAAAGAGGAAAAAGTAATGGAAACAGAAGGGAGTAGGAGACGAACAAAGAGTTCGGTGCTAGGCGTAGAATCTTCGGAGTCTGGCCGCGTTCCATGGGTTCGGCTCTAGGATATTGTCTGATGCATCACACAGGCGGTACGCTCCTCCAGTGAGAAATTTGTCATTGATGAAGTGACCCTCCCACTTGGGCTTGTGTTTGTCCTTTTTCTTCTCTGGCAAGCGTAGAACGAGTTCGCCAACATTATAAGTCTTGGCCCGCACTTCTCTGCTTTGATATCTGCGAGCCTGCTATTGGTAAATTGCGGAATGGGCTTTTGCGACGTCGCGCTCCTCCTCCAGGGTATCTAAGTTGTCCTACCAATCAAGCTCAGCCTCTCTCTCTTCATACATGCGCACTCGAGGTGAGTCATGAATAATGTCGCAAGGTAGCACAGCCTCTGCGCCGTACACCATGAAGAAGGGTGTATATCCGGTACTGCGATTGGGCGTGGTCCGCAGCCCCCAGGGTATGGAGTCGAGCTCCTCAACCCAGTGCTTGTCCGATTCTTTCAAAGACTGCACTAGTATAGGCTTGATGCCGCTCATAATAAGACCATTGGCTCATTCGACTTGACCATTTGTTTGCGGGTGATAGACG
>NW_024113279.1:0-14099 GCF_003073215.2 Triticum urartu | reverse complement strand
ATCTTTGTATTCACACTATGAATATGTGTAACATTACGCTCGAGATTCATTAAGAATAAACCATTCACCAGCGGAGCATGACCATAAAACATATCTCTCATATAAATAGAACAACCATTATTCTCGGATTTAAATGAGTAGCCATCTCGAATTAAACGAGATCCTGATACAATTTCATGCTCAAAGCTGGCACTAAATAACAATTATTGAGGTTTAAAACTAATCCCGTAGGTAAATGTAGAGGTAGCGTGCCGACGGCGATCACATCGACCTTGGAACCATTCCCGACGCGCATCGTCACCTCGTCCTTCGCCAGTCTCCGCTTATTCCGCAGCTCCTGCTTTGAGTTACAAATGTGAGCAACCGCACCGGTATCAAATACCCAGGAGCTACTACGAGTACTGGTAAGGTACACATCAATTACATGTATATCACATATACCTTTAGTGTTGCCGTCCTTCTTGTCCGCTAAGTATTTGGGGTAGTTTTGCTTCCAGTGACCACTTCCCTTGCAATAAAAACACTCAGTCTCAGTCTTGGGTCCATTCTTTGACTTCTCCTTGGCAGCTTGCTTACCGGGCGCGGCAACTCCCTTGCCGTCCTTCTTGAAGTTCTTTTTACCCTTGCCTTTCTTGAACTTAGTGGTTTTATTCACCATCAACACTTGATGTTCCTTTTTGATTTCCACCGCCGCTGATTTCAGCATAGAATATACCTCAGGAATGGTCTTCATCCCCTGCATATTGAAGTTCATCTCACAAAGCTCTTGGTAGCTTGGTGGAAGACTGAAGGATCTGTCAATGACCGCGTCAATCCGGGAGATTAACTCCCAGCTGAGTCAAGCGGTTATGCAACCCAAGACATTTGAGTATGTGCTCACTGACCAGAACTAATTTCCTCCATCTTACAACTGAAGAACTTGTCGGAGACTCATATCTCTCGACCGAGGCATGAGCTTGGAAAACCATTTTCAGCCTCTTCAACATCTCATATGCTCCGTGTTGCTTCAAAACGCTTTTGAGCCCCCGGTTCTAAGCTGTAAAGCATGCCGCACTGAACGAGGAGTAATCAATCAGGCTGACTGCCAAGCGTTCATACGTCTTGGTTCTCTGGGATGGGTGCGTCACTAGCGGTGCTTCTAGGACATAATCTTTCTTGCAACTATGAGGATGATCCTCAGGTTCCGGACCAGTCCGTATAGTTGCTGCCATCATCTTTCAGCTTGGTTTTCTCTAGGAACGTGTTGAAGTTGAGGACAACGTGGGCCATTTGATCTACAAGACATATTGTAAAGATTTTAGACTAAGTTCATGATAATTAAGTTCATCTAATCAAATTATTCAATGAACTCCCACTCAGATAGACATCCCTCTAGTCATCTAAGTGAAACATGATCCGAGTCAACTAGGCCGTGTCCGATCATCAGTGAGACGGACTAGTCAACATCGGTGAACATCTTCATGTTGATCATATCTTCTATACGACTCATGCTCGACCTTTCGGTCTTCCGTGTCCCGAGGCCATGTCTGTACATGCTAGGCTCGTCAAGTCAACCTAAGTGTATTGCATATTTAAATCTGGCTTACACCCGTTGTATTCGAACATTAGAATCTATCACACCCGATCATCACGTGGTGCTTCGAAACAACGAACCTTCGCAACGGTGCACAATTAGGGGGAACACTTTCTTGAAATTATTACGAGGGATCATCTTATTTAAGCTACCGTCGTTCTAAGCAAATAAGATGTAAAACATGATAAACATCACATGCAATCAAATAGTGACATGATATGGCCAATATCATTTGCTCCTTTTGATCTCCATCTTCGGGGCTCCATGATCATCGTTGTCACCGGCATGACACCATGATCTCCATCATCATGATCTCCATCATCGTGTCTTCTTGAAGTTGTCTCGTCATCTATTACTTCTACTACTATGGCTAACGCTTTAGCAATAAAGTAAAGTAGTTACATGACGTTTATGTTGACACGCATGTCATAAATAAATTAAGACAACTCCTATGGTTCCTGCCGGTTGTCATACTCATCGACATGCGTGATTCCTATTACAAGAACATGATCAATCTCATACATCACATATATCATTCATCACATCCTTTGGCCATATCACATCACACGGCACATGCTGCAAAAACAAGTTAGACGTCCTCTAATTGTTGTTGCAAGTTTTTACGTGGCTGCTATAGGTTTCTAGCAAGAACGTTTCTTACCTATGCCAAAACAACAACGTGATATGCCAATTTCTATTTACCCTTCATAAGGACCCTTTGCATCAAATCCGATCCGACTAAAGTGGGAGAGACAGACACCCGCTAGCCACCTTATGCAACTAGTGCATGTTGGTCGGTGGAACAAGTCTCACGTAAGCGTACGAGTAAGGTCGGTCCGGGCCGCTTCATCCCACGATGCCGCCGAATCAAGATAATACTAGTAACGGCAAGTAAATTGACAATATCGACGCCCACAACTGCTTTGTGTTTACTCGTGCATAGAAACTACGCATAGACCTAGCTCATGATGCCACTGTTGGGAACGTAGCAGAATTTTAAAATTTTCTACGCATCACCAAGATCAATCTATGGAGTCATCTAGCAACGAGGGAGAGGGGAGTGCATCTACATACCCTTGTAGATCGCGAGCGGAAGCGTTCAAGAGAACAGGGTTGATGGAGTCGTACTCGTCGTGATCCAAATCACCGATGACCTAGCGCCGAACGGACGGCACCTCCGCGTTCAACACACGTACGGTTGGGAAGACGTCTCCTCCAACTTGATCCAGCAAGGGGGAAGGAGAGGTTGATGAAGATCCAACATCACGACGGTGTGGTGGTGGAAGCAACGGTGATCTCGGCAGGGCTTTGCCAAGCACGGGAGATGGAGGAGTGTCACGGGAGGGAGAGGGAGAGGCCAGGGGCTAGGGTGCGGCTGCCCTCCCTCCCCCCACTATATATAGGACCTAGGGGGCGCCGGCCCTAGGAGATGCAATCTCCAGGGGCGGCGGCCAAGGGGGGTGGAGTGCCCCCCAAGCCAAGTGGGGCGCCCCCCTAGGGTTTCCAACCCTAGGCGCAGGGGGAGGCCCATGGGGGGCGCACCAGCCCACTAGGGGCTGGTTCCCCTCCCACTTCAGCCCAGGGCCCTCCGGGATAGGTGGCCCCACCCGGTGGACCCCCGGGACCCTTCCGGTGGTCCCGGTATTACCGATTACCCCGAAACTTCCCGATGGCGAAACTTGACTTCCTATATATAAATCTTCACCTCCGGACCATTCCGAACTCCTCGTGACGTCCAGGATCTCATCGGGACTCCGAACAACTTTTCGGGTTACCGTATACTAATATCTCAAAAACCCTAGCGTCACCGAACCTTAAGTGTGTAGACCCTACGGGTTCGGGAGACACGCAGACATGACCGAGACGACTCTCCGTCAATAACCAACAGTGGGATCTGGATACCCATGTTGGCTCCCACATGCTCCTCGAATGATCTCATCGGATGAACCACGATGTCGAGGATTCAATCAATCCGTATACAATTCCCTTTGTCAATCGGTACGTTACTTGCCCGAGACTCGATCGTCGGTATCCCAATACCTCGTTCAATCTCGTTACCGGCAAGTCACTTTACTCGTGCCGTAATGCATGATCCCGTGATCAACCACTTGGTCACATTGAGCTCATTATGATGATGCATTACCGAGTGGGCCCAGAGATACCTCTCCGTCATACGGAGTGACAAATCCCAGTCTCGATTTGTGCCAACCCAGCAGACACTTTCGGAGATACCTGTAGTGTACCTTTATAGTCACCCAGTTACGTTGTGACGTTTGGCACACCTAAAGCACTCCTACGGTATCCGGGAGTTGCACAATCTCATGGTCTAAGGAAATGATACTTGACATTCGGAAAAGCTATAGCAAACGAACTACACGATCTTTGAGCTATGCTTAGGATTGGGTCTTGTCCATCACATCATTCTCCTAATGATGTGATCCTGTTATCAATGACATCCAATGTCCATAGTCAGGAAACCATGACTATCTTTTGATCACGAGCTAGTCAACTAGAGGCTCACTAGGGACGTGTTGTGGTCTATGTATTCACACATGTATTACGATTTCTAGATAACAAATTATAGCATGAACAATAGACAATTATCATGAAGAAAGAAATATAATAATAACCATTTTATTAATTGGCCTCTAGGGACATATTTCCAACAGACTCTTTAAGACACAACGAGACCACTGTAAAACCAACCGTGGATAGGAACCACTAGACATCGAACCCCAATTTCATATCATACATGTCAGAAAGATATCCTAAGACTACTTGAATTCCCACTTATAAACTCCCGAAATTTTCCGGTTATGCAATCAGGTGTTGGGGATACAGGGGAAGCATAATATCTCACCCAAAGTAGCAAATCCTACATCCAGCTATATCCATCCTTCAACACATAACCAAGAAACCTTCGGAAATCGTCTACCTCAACCTTCGAAAAGCATCCGTTATATGAGTTATGGCAATACTCCCGAACTCCCGCCCCAGTACTGGGTGGCGTCGAGGTTATCTCACCAACAACTGCATAAAAGAGATTTTCGATGTCGGCGAAACTAAACTCAGGTATTCCAGAACTGCAATGATAAAATTGTGATGACAACACCTCGGAGCTCAACTCCCCAGGACACTGCCACAACCCCTAAATGACAAGAGGCACCAAGAACAATGTTCTCGTCACAAATCGATCGGAATGGTTCCAAGATACCCGCGTGATCCTAAATTTTTTTAGTGATATTTGAGAAGAGAAGAGTCAAAACTCTACGTCAGGATGCCTTACCAGAGCGATGAACGGACTCGGGAGTAAAAAGAATTCCTAAACTCTCCGATATATAATTCCTAAATGACTCAAAACATTCTTTTTCTAGACTCAACTCGTCATCTAATTCGATCAAGTAGTGGGGCTCCTAAGGTCGGGGAAGGCTCTGATTACCAACTTGTAACGCCCTCGATGCGGCTATATCTCCCACGTGTCGAAGCACGACTTAGAGGCATAACCGCATTGAAAGCAATGTCGCAAGTGAGTAATCTTCGCAAACACACCCATGTAATACATAGGGGAAAGAGATACATAGTTGGCTTACAATCGCCACTTCACACAATATAGAATAAAGCATTACATCATCCAGATATAATCAAGGTCCGACTACGGAACCAAAATAAAAGAAGACTACCCCAAATGCTACACAGATCCCCGATCGTCCCAACTGGGCTCCACTACTGATCAACTGGAAACGGGACAACATAACGAACATGATCTTCATCAAGCTCCTCCTTGAGCTCGGTTGTGTCACCTGCAGGTTTCATCGGCACCTGCAAACTGGTTTTGGAAGTATCTGTGAGTCACGGGGACTCAGCAATCTCACACCCTCGCGATCAAGACTATTTAAGCTTATAGGTAGGGAAAAGGTATGAGGTGGAGCTGCAGCAAGCGACTAGCATATATGGTGGCTAACATACGCAAATGAGAGCGAGAAGAGAAGGCAAAGCACGTTCGAGAAACTATGATCAAGATGATCTAGAACAACCTACGAAAAGCATTACTCCAACACCGTGTTCACTTCCCGGACTCCGCCGAGAAGAGACCATCACGGTTACACACGTGGTTGATGCATTTAAATTAAGTTAAGATTTCAGGTTTTCTACAACCGGACATTAACAAATTCCCATCTGCCCATAACAGCGGGCACGGCTTTCGAAAGATCAATCCCTGCAGGGGTGTCCCAACTTAGCCCATCACAAGCTCTCATGGTCAACGAAGGATATTCCTTCTCCCAAGACAATCCGATCAGACTCGGCATCCCGCTTACAAGACATCCTCGACAATGGTAAAACAAGTCCAGCAAGACCGCCCGATGCGCCGACATCCTGATAGGAGCTGCACATATCTCGTTCTCAGGGCAACACCGGATGAGCGCTCCGTACAACTAAAACCAGCCCTCAAGTTTCCCCGAGGTGGCGCTGCAAAGGACTCTAGTTCGGAACAACACTTAGACAAACACTGGCCCAGGGGGGTTAAAAAAAAATGACCCTCGGGATGCGTGACTCCCAAGGGAAAAAGGCTAGGTGGTGAATGGTAAAACCAAGGTTGGGCCTTGCTGGAGGAGTTTTATTCAAAGCGAACTGTCAAGGGGTTCCCATTATAACCCAACCGTGTAAGGAACGCAAAGTCCGGGAACATAACACTGATATGACGGAAACTAGGGCGGCAAGAGTGGAACAAAACACCAGGCATAAGGCCGAGCCTTCCACCCTTTACCAAATATATAGATGCATTAATTAAATAAGAGATATTGTGATATCCCAACAAAATATCCATGTCCCAACAAGGAACAAACTCCAATCTTCAACTGCAACTAGCAACGCTATAAGAGGGGCTGAGCAAAGCGGTAACATAGCCAAACAACGGTTTGCTAGGACAAGGGGGGTTAGAGGTTTTACATGGCAATATGGGAGGCATGATAAGCAAGTGGTAGGTATCGTAGCAAAGTCATAGCAAAAGAGAGAGCATCTAGCAAGTAAAGATAGAAGTGATTCCGAGGGTATGGTCATCTTGCCTAAAATCCCGCAAGGAAGAAGAACGAGTCCAAGAAGAAGATAAACAGGCGTAGACGAATGGATCCTCACAAACGCGGCGTTATCGGAACTAACCCGAAGAAGCAACACCGGAAAGAAAGCAAACAACATAGTAAACAACCACCACATAAACATGGCATGATGCACAATCAAGTATGATGCATGTCCGGTTTAATGAGGCATGGCATGGCAAAGTGCACAAACAACCCTACAAGATCATTATGAAGCATTTGTCACCGCGGTGGAAAGGAAAGGGGTGCCATGGCAACGATAATGAAAACGGTGCCACGGCAGCATTCCGGTTCCGATAACTCGATTGAGATACTGATGCAAAGGAGACGTGTGCGGATGCGTGCAAAAGATGGTGGGGCGCTCCCGGATACCTGGTGTCCAATGAGTCGATGATGGTGACAAGGCAAAAGAGGGGCAACGTGCACCGACAATTCGCGCACGAAGCAAGCACGAGCATCTCATACTTCACACATGCATTCGTTCACGGGTGGTCGTATCGGGGTTATACCTTTGAAGCGTGTGTTATGAGAGGGGTTCAGGTCAGGCGGTGTAGTCGATCACGATCGTCGTGGGAAGTAGTGGTACTCGGCGATGGTAGTAGTTCACGTTCTTAGTCTCACAAGTTTCCGTAGATGTTCAGGGGCACGGCGAGAAACTTGACGTCCACGGAGTCTTCAAGGGTCGACGGTAGTTGTTCTCGTATCGTCGTGGTACTTGGCGATTTCGGAGACGGCGGAAGACGAACTTGGTGGTTCTCGTTGACCTAGTACTTGGCGTTCTTTCCGGTTCGGTGATCGTTTTAGGCATCGGACGTCGATGTCTCCGGCCGTAGTGGTTCTTGGTGAATCCCGAAACTGTCTTGGCGTCTTCGCGCGTAGGGGTACTTGTTTGTTTACTCCACGGTCTTGGCGGATCCACGCGATGGTAGTGGTACTCGCGAAGAGGTACTCGGCGATCGTGATGTTCACGTGTCTTCGGCGACACCATGATGCATCTTGGCGGTCTCGTCTCGGTCTTCAATCCAAAACGAAGCAAGGCAAAAACTCGGGGCAGTGGTGCTTGACTTGGGCAGGGGCAGCGCTGGAGATGACGAGCTGCTACTGAGCAGGGGAAATCGACGCGGGGCTGTAGCAAGACGATGAGGAGGTGGGAAGGCACGCTGGCCGAACTGCAGCATGGAGGGGCGGCGTTCATGGCCCTCAGAGGGTGCGCGTGGTACCGTTCTTGCTCTGACCATTGAGGCTGCCGGTGGTGAACGATGGAGGGGTGCGGAGGAGGCAAGGAGGCGCAGCGACGGCCTGGACTCGGGCAGGAGGCTGAGACGCGGCAGAATATGGCCGGTCGACTCGGAGACGGAGCCTCGCTGGTGGTCGGCCGGTGATGGAGGTTGGGCGTGCGGAGGCGCGACGGAGGGTTGCGGGGTTGAGCAAGAGTTCTCCTGCGTGACCTACAGCCCTTGCTTCCAGCAGCGAGGAGGAGAAGGGAGCAGCGGCGCTGAAGAAACGAGGCGGTGGAGCGGAGCCAAGCAGATGGCGGGGAGGCCGGCGAGGCTTCATGGAGGTTCGGGCACGGGGACGGGGTCAACCCATACTGATCGACGTCGGCAGCTGGCGATGCACAGGATCGGTCGGGCGCGAGCGGGGGATGCGGTGGTCATGGAGGAGCTCAGGTGTGGCAGGGCAGCAGAGGAAGATGGCGGTGGAGGGTCACACGATGGAGGCGGCGAGGGGATCGGGCGTCGAGGGGAGCTCCTCTCCCTGTCCCGATACGCGCGTGGGTGAGAGTGGCGGCGGTGGACAGGAACGAGAGGGAGAGATGGGGATCGAGTGGAGGGTTCGCTGCACCTAGGTTATAGCAGGGCGCCGACTGGGCCTTGGGCCTTTTGGTCAGGCCGCAGGAAGAGAGGAGGGGGGGGGTCAGCTGGGCTAAAGGCGCCTAGTAAAGAAGAAGTGGCCAGAGGCCTGGCTGACTGATGGGCTCTCTCCTCCTTCTCTCTTATTAATTCTTAACAGAAAACAAGAGAAGAAAAAAAATAAAGGGGGTGAGGGAACTAAGTTGGACTCGCGGATAATTTCCCAGACTCACAAAAATGAGTTTGACCCAAGAAAATAGAAACGCAAGATTGAAAGATACAAATCAAACTCATGAATTTAATTCGAATGTTGAACTGGGACTTGGTAAAAGGAAGTCCAAAAATGTTCGGATATTTGTGGAGCTCCGGAAAATGATGAAAGAGTATAAGCAAAGTTTGGGGACCAAACTTGAAGCGAGAAAAGGCATGTGATTATTTGCATGTGTGTTCATGGGTGATTCCGAAAATGGAATATTTAATATAGCTTCCTAATATCGGGAGGATATGTTATAAAGAGAAGTCATCCTTCCCTTGATTTAAATGGATCAAAGATCCATTCGATTTATTTAAAAGAGTTTTCAAACGGTTGCAATAATAATGGCATGATGACATGATGCAATGCAAAAAAAATAAAAGGAGCAAGCAAAAATAAAACACACGGAGAAACCCGGAACCTATGGAAGACTTCTCGAGCATCGGTGTTGGGGCGTCACAGGATGGAAGAGACTAAGCTTGGGGATACCCTGGCATCGCAAGCTATTATCCAAAAATGAGAAACCAACTAAGCTTGGGGATGCCCCCGAGTGGCATCCCACTTTCTTCCAACAACTATCGGTATTTTACTAGAGGCTATATTTTTATTCGTCACATGATATGTGTTTTGCTTGGAGCGTCTTGTATGATATGTGTCTTTGATAATTTTATTTTGTGTTTTGAGTCATCAATACTTGCTGGACACACCTATTTGAGAGAGCCAAAATTATGTCATGACTTGTTAGAATTGCTCTCTATGCTTCACTTAAATCTTTTATGAGCTAGGACTTGCTCTAGTGCTTCACTTATATCTTTTTAGCACGATGTGCTTAGTATTTTTGAAGAAATGCTCTATTGCTTCACTTAGATTTATTTGAGAGTTGGTAAAATTTTGAAGAAATTCTCTCTTGCTTCACTTAAATTAATTTGAGAGAAAGAGATATTATGCTCATGATCTTCACTTATATTTGTTTGAGCTTATGAAAAGCAACACATAAAAATTAGTCCCAAAGTGATAGATATCCAAGAAGGATAAAGAAAAGAAAAATGTCATGAAGATCATTGGACAAAATAAACTTGATTCTTAGTAATAATTTTGAGATATGACGATGTGATATGTGAGTTATGTTGATGAGTAATTATGCTCTAGTAGGAATATTGGTGTTAAGGTTTGTGATTCCCAAAGCATGCACGTATAGTCTCTCATTATGCTATGATGTTGGAGCATGATTTATTTTTGATTTTCTTCCTTATGAGTGGCGGTCGGGGACGAGCGATGGTCTTTTCCTACCAATCTATCCCCCTAGGGGCATGCGTAGTAGTACTTTGCTTCGAGGGCTAATAAACTTTTGCAATAAGTATATGAGTTCTTTATGACTAATGTGAGTCCATGGATTTATATCTTCCTCAAAATAGCCACCATACCTACCTATTATGGCCTTTCCATAGCCATTCCGAGATATATTGGCATGCAACTTCCACCGCTTCCATTTTGATGACTTGAGCATTCATTGTCATATTGCTTTGCATGATCATATAGCTGACATAGTGTTTGTGGCTCAGCCACCGTTCATCATTTTTCATACATGTTACGCTAGATGATCGCTAAAGGCATTCATATAGTCATACTTGTCATAGGTATCGAGTTGTAATTTTTGTTTCTTTTGAGTTATAAGTAAATAGAAGTGTGATGATCATCATTATTCATGTTTAGAGCAGTGCCTCACTGAGGAAAGGATGATGGAGAGTATGATTCCCCCACAAGTCGGGATGAGACTCCGGACAATGAGAGAAAAAGAAAAAAATAAAAAAATAAAAAGAAAAACATAATAAACAAAGAGAGAAGGGGCATTGCTAGTATCCTTTACCACACTTGTGCTTCAAAGTAGCGCCATGTTTTTCATATGGAGAGTCTCCTATGTTGTCACTTTCATATACTAGTGGAAATTTTTCATTATAGGATTAGATGCACACCCACTGAGTTTTCATATTGAGCTTTCATACACTTATAGCTCTTAGTGCATTCGTTGCATGGCAATCCCTACTCCTCACATTGATACCGATTGATGGGCATCTCCATAGCCCGTTGGTTAGCCGCATCAATGTGAGACTTTCTTACTTTTTTTTCTTCTCTATATTTACCCCTATCATCATACTCTATTCCACCCATAGTGCTATATCCATGGCTTGCGCTCATGTATTGCGTAAGAGTTGAAGAAGCTGAAGCACATTAAAAAGTATGAACCAATTGCTCGGCTTGTCATCGGGGTTGTGCATGATAATTACTTTGTGTTAAGAAGACAAAGCATGACAAGACTATATGATTTTGTAGGGATAACTTATTTTAGCATTGATATTTTGAAAGACATGGCTGCTTGTTGATATGCTTGAGTATCTAAATTATTATGTCAACACTAGACTATTGCTTTGAATCACATAAAAAGTCCAATTGTCCATGCTATAAAGAAAATAATATGATATGAAATATTAAACAGCACTCCACATCAAAAATTCTGTTTTTATCACTTACCTACTCAAGGATGAGTAGGAGTTAAGCTTGGGGATGTTGATACGTCTCCAACGTATCTATAATTTTTTATTGTTCCATGCTGTTATATTATCAATCGTGGATGTTTTATAATCATTTTATATCATTTTTTGGTACTAACCTATTGACATAGTGCCAAGTGCCAGTTCCTGTTTTCTCGTGTTTTTTACATCATAGAAATCAATATCAAACGGAGTCCAAATGCCACAAAACTTTACAGAGATTTTTTATGGACCAGAAGGAACAAGTTGGGTCATGGTTACACCTTGGGGGAGTCCCGAGGAGGGGACAACCCACCAGGGCGTGCCAGGAGGCCCGGGCGCGCCCTGGTGGGTTGTGCCCACCTCGGGTGCCCCGGACCGCCTCTCTGCTCTACAAATACCCAAATATTCCCAAAACCCTAGGGGAGTCGACGAAATATTCATCCAGCCGCTGCAGAGTCCAAAACCACCAGATCCAATCTAGACACCATCTCGGATGGGGTTCACCACCTCCATTGGTGCCTCTTCGATAATGCATGTGTAGTTCTTTGTAGACCTTTGGGTCCGTAGTTAGTAGCTAGATGGCTTCATCTCTCTCTCTTGATTCTCAATACAACGGTATCTTGGAGATCCATATGATGTAACTCTTTTTGTGGTGTGTTTGTTGGGATCTAATGAACTTTGAGTTTATGATCAGTCATATCTTTTTATATCCATGAAAGTTATTTGAGTTTATTTAATCTCTTATATGCATGATCTCCTATAGCCTCGTATTTCTTCTCCGATATTTGGTTTTGTTTGGCCAACTTGATCTATTTATCTTGCAATGGGAAGAGGTGCCTGGTAGTGGGTTCGATCTTACGGTGCTCGATCCTAGTGACAGAAAGGGAACCGACACGTATGTATCGTTGCTACTAAGGATAAAAAGATGGTATCTATATCTACGCAATAGATAAACGGATCTTGTCTACATCATGTCATTGTTCTTATTGCATTACTCCATTTTTCCATGAAATTAATACATTAGATGCATGCTGTATAGCGGTCGATGTGTGGAGTAATAGTAGTAGATGCAGGCAGGAGTCGGTCTACTAATCTTGGATGTGATGCCTATGTAATGATCATTGCCTGGATATCGTCATAATTATTTGAGGTTCTATCAATTGCCCAACAGTAATTTGTTTACCCACCGTTTGCTATCTTTCTTGAGAGAAGCCACTAGTGAAACCTACGGCCCCCGGGTCTTCTTCCTCATATATTTGCTTGCGATCTACTTTTCCTTTGCATTTTTTATTCAGATCTATTAAACCAAAAATAAAAAAAATACTTTGATGCACTTTATTTTATTTGCGATCTATTATTTCAATCTACTACAATTTTCAGGCATCGTTACCCGAAAGGGAGTGACAACCCCTTTAACACGTCGGGTTGTGGGGTGTTGTTATTTGTGTGCAGGTGTTGTTTACGTTGTGTTGCTTGGTTCTCCTACTGGTTCGATAACCTTGGTTTCACCACTGAGGGAAATACCTACCTTCGTTGTGCTACATCATCCCTTCCTCTTTGGGGAAATACCGACGTAGTCCTAACACACATGAGTTTTCTAGCACTATAGTCAGGGAGCAATCATAAGTTCATGATAAATTGAAGTTCAATTAATCATAATACTTAAGAACTCCCTCTTAGATAGACATCCCTCTAATCATCTAAGTGATCACGTGATCCATATCAACTAAACCATGTCTGATCATCACATGAGATGGAGAAATTTTCAATGGTGAACATCACTATGTTGATCATATCTACTATATGATTCACGCTCGACCTTTCGGTCTCAGTGTTCCAAGGCCATATCTGCATATGCAAGGCTCGTCAAGTTTAACCCGAGTATTCTGCGTGTGCAAAACTAGCTTGAGCCCGTTGTATGTGAACGTAGAGCTTATCACACCCAATCATCACGTGGTTCCTCAGCACGACGAACTGTAGCAATGGTGCATACTCAGGGAGAACACTTATACCTTGAAATTTAGTGAGAGATCATCTTATAATGCTACCACCGTACTAAGCAAAATAAGATGCATAAATGATAAACATCACATGCAATCAAATAAGTGATATGATATGGCATCATCATCTTCTGCCTTTGATCTCCATCTTCAAAGCACCGTCATGATCACCATCTTCACCGGCTTGACACCTTGATCTCCATCGAAGCATCGTTGTCGTCTCGCCAACTAGTGCTACTACGACTATCACTACCGCTTAGTGATAAAGTAAAGCAATTACATGGTGTTTGCATTTCATACAATAAGGCGACAACCATATGGCTCCTGCCAGTTGCCGACAACTATTACAAAACATGATCATCTCATACAATAATTTATATCATCACGTCTTGACCATATCACATCACAACAAGCCCTGCAAAAACAAGTTAGACGTCCTCTACTTTGTTGTTGCAAGTTTTACGTGGCTGCTATGGGCTTCTAGCAAGAACCGTTCTTACCAACGCATCAAAACCACAATGATTTTTCGTCAAGTGTGCTATTTTAACCTTCAACAAGGACCGGGCGTAGTCAAACTCGATTCAACTAAAGCTGGAGAAATAGACACCCAGTAGCCAACTGTGTGCGAAGCACGTCGGTAGAACCAGTCTCATGAACATGGTCATGTAATGTCGGTCTGGGCCGCTTCGTCCAACAATACCGCCGAATCAAAGTAAGACATTGTTGTACCGGCCTTAGAACCAGAGCAGATCATGCCATCCGAGGCCACAGAGTCCGCGGTATTGGAGCAGCACAC
>NW_024113278.1:0-12473 GCF_003073215.2 Triticum urartu | reverse complement strand
ATCATTTGACGTTGTACATTGATCGATTACACTCAAAAGCCTCGCGGCAGAGACAAGGGAGACCTAGTTAAAACTCCTGAGTCACTAAGTTCCGGCGCCCCAAGCCAGCCCGCAGCAACAATGGCACTGGAGAAAATAGTACTCCGGACGGTGCCGAAAGCAATGAAGACCCTGTGGGAACAACATTTGAGCGGGAGGAACAGGAAAATGGGCAAGCCAGCCCCGACAAACAGGCCCTGCATAGCGACGGATCGGAAGCCGACAACTACCTTCCGCTCTCCAAAGATGAGGAAAGCTTAGGCGACGAAGACTTCATCGTACCCGAAGAGCCCCTCGAACAGGAGCGCTTTAAGCGCAGGCTGATAGATACGGCAAGGAGCCTGAAAAAGAAGCAACAGAAGCTTCAAGCTGACCAAGACCTACTCAACGACAGATGGACCGAAGTCCTGGTCACCGAAGAATACGGCCTCAGTGGCCCATCCAAAAGCTACCCAAAGCACAGATCGCTCTACCAGTCCGACGACAGGGCGTCGGGGCCCATACCTTCATCACACAACACGGCAGGTCACCGACAACTCTATCCGGATAAAAAGGCAACTCAAGCCGAACACCAGACCGCCCCACCTCGCCATAAAGGCAAGACCAACGCAGGCCAGGATTACCCAGACAACCTGCAGAGAGACTAGGACAATAGAGCAGGAAGCGCAAGACCGATCTACGGATCACAAAAACATGCTTCAGCACGCGACGATGGCTACCTATTCGGACGTGTCACACCTCGCCGCGACCAGGCCGAAAACCGCAATGGGACTCCTTCAGAATTACGCCACAGTGGGGCCCAACATAGAGGCGCCGCACACCCGTTTTGCTCCTCTGATGAGGTAATGGATCATGAATTTCCCAAAGGATTCAAAACCATCAATATTGAATCATACGACGGGACAACCGATCCCACAGTATGGATAGAAGATTTCATCCTCCACACCATATGGCCCATGGAGACGACCTCCACACCATTAAATACCTCCCACTAAAGCTAAAAGGACCGGCTTGGTACTGGTTAAACAGCTTGCCTGAAAATTCCATAGGCAGCTGGAAGGACTTGGAAGAGGCCTTCCTCGATAACTTTCAAGGAACACATGTCCAGCCATCGGATGTCGATGACCTAAGTCACATCGTCCAACAGCCCAGCGAATTAGCCAGGGAGCTCTGGACCCGGTTCTTAGTCAAAAAGAACCAAATCGTCAACTGTCCGGACACGGAAGCCCTCGCGGCTTTCAGACACAGCGTCCGGGACGAATGGCTTGCATGCTACCTCGGCCAAGAAGGACCTAAATCCATGACAACTCTCACTGCTCTGATGACTCACTTTTGCGTGGGAGAAGACAGTTGGCTCGCTCGTAGAAGCAATGGCGCCAGCAACCAGGGCACCTCCGAAATTCGAGACACCAACGGCAAGCCACGGGGAAGCAAAAACAACTGTCACATTGACAATGAAAGATCAGTCAATACAGCGGTCGATGCCGGATTCAGCAACCCCAAGCCCGGTCAGCGGAAGAAGCCATCCAGGGCGAACCGAGATGAACCATCCAACCCGGACAAGATTTTGGACCGACCCTGCCAGATTCATGGCCACCCCGATAAACCAGCCAATCACACCAACATAAACTGCTGGGTCTTTAAACAGGTCGGCAAGCTCAACACCGAACACAGGGGAAGGAAGCCGCCAAGCGACAGGGATGACGGAAAGGTTCACCAATGAAAAACCGGGGGTTTGAAGCAGTCTCCACCCGAGGATCGACTACCCCTATAACGGCAATAGCAGCCCGGCTTCCACCGCCCACTCCGTACACCTACAAAGTTTGTACCATGTGTACATCATTACGCACTCAAGATACCATGGGCATCGGCGGAAGCACAATACGGACAAGCCTGCGAGCATTCCAGTAACCTTTTTTTATGTACAACTATTTACTTTCTTTTTTATTTCCTCTTTTGATATCCTTTAAAAAACAGGTGACGAACAGGATTAAAATCGGAAACCAGCTCTATCGGAGTCCGGATGCGTATACTCACCTAAGGGGCTATGTCCATCAAGGACTCCCCCCAACTGGCGGCGCAGACGTGCGACAGGAGGTCCAAAATAACCTTTTGTAGACCGCACTCTCTATTTTCAAGCCTGTACTATGCCTGTTCCTCCGCCTCCAACCTCGAGCATGTCAAATAGCCGGGGGGGGGGGGGGGGGTTTTTCGCCCCCCCCCCGCCCCCGGGGGTGTCAAAGGCGGGGGGGGGGGGGGGCGGCTTTTATATACATATATCATAAGTAATTATCGGCATATCGCTCGATTACCAGTAAAGAATATCCGAGTTAGTCATCCATATGGTTTTCCCGACAAATATGGTTCCTACGGTTATTTCACAAAAATACCTTGGCCTAACTTGCCAGGGGCTCGGTGTGGGAACAAATGAGTTGCCAGTAATAGTCCGAACAACTTTATATTGCACTTCGGCATCGCAAGTTTGGCCTTATATGCATCAGCTCCGAATCATTGTCTTGGGTCAATAGTTGGGTTTCCTAGCTCCTATGCTTGGTACGCTATGTTCCACTCTATCGGCTAGGGTAGTAAAGGGAGAACTACTGCGATTGTGCCCTGGTCTAAACCGGACGAGCACCTCAGTAGAGAAAGCCAAAAACTGACTGTCATGATGCGGCGTGAGCTGGTCAACTACTTGATGACTTATTAGAATCTTTAGCGATTCTTCGTGTCACACGAGGGACCTTTTTCAGGTTAAATATGTAAGGTACCATATGCCGCATACATACCAGGGGCTATGTCGTAGCTCCGCCATAAAAATCCTATGGCTAAGTGAAAGTGTTAATGCCTTATAGTCTGATTGCCTGGTTCGCCACATTATCACGTCCTTCATGGACCAAGACGTTGGATAAAGAGTGATTAAATGCTTTTTCGAACACCCCCGTACTTCCTATGAAGGGGCTAAAGCTGACGACTGGAAAATATTAGATTATATCAAAACAGACGCACAGGAGGAATTCAAGCTTTCAAGCAAAACATAAATAGATTAACTATAAAATTGTTTTTACAATTTTCATACAACTCACTGATATGTCTCTGTCGTATTACTTTTCCAAACACTTTTGCCCTTGTTTTGGACTCTAACTGTATGATTTGAATGGAACTAACTCCGGACTGACGAGTTTTCACAGAATTGCCATGGTGTTGTTTTATGTGCAGAAAACAAATATTCTCGGAATGACCTGAAACTCCACGGAACATCTTAGAAAAAATAATAAAAATCCTCGCCAAAGATGAAGACCATGGGGCCCACACCCTTCTCCGAGGGTGGGGGGCGCCCCCCCTAGGGCGCGCTCCCCTACCTTGTGGGCCCCCTAGATGCCCTCCGACGCCAACTCCAACTCGATATATTTGCTTTCGGAGAGAAAAAAATCAGAGAGAAGAAATCATCATGTTTTATGATACAGAGCCGCCGCCAAGCCCTAAAACCTCTCGGGAGGGCTGATCTGGAGTCCGTTTGGGGCTCCGGAGAGGGGGATTCGTCGCCGTCGTCATCATCAACCATCCTCCATCACCAATTTCATGATGCTCACCGCCGTGCGTGAGTAATTCCATCGTAGGCTTGCTGGACGGTGATGGGTTGGATGAGATTTATCATGTAATCGAGTTAGTTTTGTTAGGGTTTGATCCCTAGTATCCATTATGTTCTGAGATTGATGTTGCTATGACTTTGCTATGCTTAATGCTTGTCACTAGGGCCCGAGTGCCATGATTTCAGATCTGAACCTATTATGTTTTCATGAATATATGTGAGTTCTTGATCCTATCTTGCAAGTCTATAGTCACCTACTATGTGTTATGATCCGGCAACCCCGAAGTGACAATAATCGGGACCACTCCCGGTGATGACCATAGTTTGAGGAGTTCATGTATTCACTATGTGTAATGCTTTGTTCCGGTTCTCTATTAAAAGGAGGCCTTAATATCCCTTAGTTTCCAATAGGACCTCGCTGCCACGGGAGGGTAGGACAAAAGATGTCATGCAAGTTCTTTTCCATAAGCACGTATGACTATATACGGAATACATGCCTACATTACATTGATGAATTGGAGCTAGTTCTGTGTCACCCTATGTTATGACTGTTACATGATGAACCGCATCCGGCATAATTATCCATCACTGATCCGGTGCCTACGAGTTTTCCATATACTGGTTTACGCTTATTTACTTTTCCCACTGCTACTGTTACAATCACTACAAAATACCAAAAACATTACTTTTGCTGTCTTTACTTTTGTTGCTGCTACCACCACTATCATATTACTTTGCTACTAAACACTTTGCTGCAGATACTAAGTTTCCAGGTGTGGTTGAATTGACAACTCAGCTGCTAATACTTGAGAATATTCTTTGGCTCCCCTTGTGTCGAATCAATAAATTTGGGTTGAATACTCTACCCTCGAAAGCTGTTGCGATCCCCTATACTTGTGGGTTATCAAGACTATTTTTCTGGCGCCGCTGCCGGGGAGCATAGCTCTATTCTTTGAGTCACTTGGGATTTATATCTGCTTACATTATGAAGAACTTGAGAGATCCAAAAACCAAGATCTATCCCTCAACTACGAGGGGTAAGGAACTGCCATCTAGCTCTGCACTTGATTCACCTTCTGTTATGAGTAAGTTTGCGACACCTACACCTGCTTCTGCTATTCGTTCTGATATGTCGCATGTTATTGATGATGCCACTTCTGCTATGCATGATACTTATGATGAAACTGCTTCTATGCCTGATACTACTGTGCCCCTTGGTGAATTTCTTGATGAACAAATTGCTAGGGCTAGAGAAAAAGAAATTATTGAATCTGAATACGATGATGATAGTGATGATGAAAATATGCCTGTTATTCCTGAGGGCTATCTTTTTGATATGGAATCTTCTGCCGCTATTTTAGCTTGCAAAGATAGATATGAGCTTAAGAGGTTATTAGTTAAATGGAACAAAGAATCACTTAGAGATAAAATGAAACCCGACCCTGCTTTTGCTACTTCACCTATTGTGTTCCTGATAAGGATTATGAATTCTCTGTTGATCCTGATATAATTACTTTGGTTGAATCTGATCCGTTTTATGGCTATGAATCTGAAACTGTTGTGGCACATCTTACTAAGTTAAATGATATAGCTGCCCTTGTTCACTAATGATGAGAGATCGCGTTACCTCTATATACTCAAAATATTTCCGTTCTCATTAAAGGGTGATGCTAAGATATGGTTTAATTCTCTTGATCCTGGTTGTGTGCGTAGTCCCCAGGATATGATTTATTACTTCTCTGCTAAATATTTCCCTGCTCATAAGAAACAAGCTGCTTTGAGGGAAATATACAACTTTGTGCAAATTAAAGAAGAGAGTCTCCCACAAGCTTGGGGGAGGCTTCTCAAGTTACTTAATGCTTTGCCTGATCATCCTCTTAAGAAACCTGAAATACTTGATATCTTTTATAATGGACTAACCGATGCTTCCAGAGATTACCTGGATAGTTGTGCTGGTTCTCTTTTCAGGGAAAGAACACCGGATGAAGCTGAAATTCTATTGAATAATATGTTGACAAATGAAAATAATTGGGCACCTCCTGAGCCAGCTCCTGCTCCAATTACTGAGTCTATTCCTAAACCAACTCCGAAGAAGAGAGGTGTTTATTCCTCAGTCCCGAAGATATGCAAGAGGCAAAGAAATCTATGAAAGAAAAAGGTATTAAAGCTGAAGATGTTAAGAATTTACCTCCTATTGAAGAAATACATGGTCTTAATTCTTTATTTACTGAAGACCTCTGATCGATATCCCGACACAGGTAGTAAAGGTAAATTCTCTCTATAGATATGATAAAGCTGAAGTCCCTCCTACTAAAATTGCTAGTCAGTGCTTGGATGAGTTTGATAACTTTATGTTTAAGCAAGATGACTTCAATGCTTATTTTGGTAGACAATTAAAAGAAAATGCTTATATGATTAGACGCTTGGGTGATTATATGGCTAATATTAAAGGTGAACTTAAACTTGTTAGCAAACATGCTTCTATGGTTACCACTCAAGTAGAACAAGTACTTAAGGCTCAAAAAGAAGTGCTTGATGAAATGAATAGTAAGAAAAATGATTATGCTGTTATTAGAACTGGTAGAATGACTCAGGAACCTTTGTATCCTGAAGGCCACCCTAAGAGAATCGAGCAAGATTCTCAGAGAAATAATATTGATGTTCCTAGTTCTTCTAAAAAGAAGAAGAAGAAATGATAGAACTGTGACTTCTAGTGAACTTATTGCTGAACCACCTGATAATCCAAATGATATATCTATGTCTGATGCTGAAACACAATCTGGTAATGAACATGAACCTAATGAAAATATTAATAATGATGTTCATGATGATGCTCAACCTAGTAATGATAATGATGTAGAAATTGAACTGCTGTTGATCTTGATAACCCACATCAAAGAATCAACGTTATGATAAAAGAGACTTTGTTGCTAGGAAACATGGTAAAGAAAGGGAACCTTGGTTCAGAAACCCATGCCTTTTCCTCCAAACCATCCAAGAAAAGGATGATGAGGATTTTGAGTGCTTTGCTGAAATGATTAGGCCTATCTTTTTGCGTATGCAGATTAACTGATGTGCTCAAACAAATCCTTATGCTAAATATATGAAGGATAATTACTAATAAAAGAAAGATACCGGAAGCTGAGATTTCCACCATGCTTGCTAATTATACTTTTAAGGGTGGAATACCAAAGAAACTTGGAGATCCCGGAGTACCTACTTACCTTGCTCCATTAAAAGAAATTATATTAAAACTGCTTTATGTGATCTTGGAGCCGGTGTTAGTGTTATGCCTATCTATTTATATCGTAGACTTGACTTGAATAAGCTGACACCTACTAAAATATCTTTGCAAATGGTTGATAAATCAACTACTATACCTGTTGGTATCTGTTGAGGATGTGCCTGTTGTGGTTGCAAACGTTACTATTTTACGGACTTTGTTATTACTTGATATTCCCGAGGACCGGATGATAGTATGTTCTATTATTCTTTGGAAGACCTTTTTAATACCAGGGGCTGTTATTTTGATTGCAAACAAAGGCATGTCACTTTTTCATGTTAATGGTAAAATGAGCATACGGTTACTTTTTGAGGAAACAACCTCAAGTTCATAGTATCAACTCTATTGGAAAAATTCCATCGATTATATTTGGAGGTTTTGAATTTCCTCTTCCTACTGTCAAGAAGAAATATGATATTCTTATTATTGGGGATGTGCATATCCCCGTTGAGGTAACTTAGTGTTATTCGAAATTTCTCCGTTTCATGATTATCGGAATGAGTTTGTTAACAAGACTTGATCAACCTTGTTAGTGGATTCTTTTTGATGAGCATGAGATGGATGAAACTAGAAGCACAACCTTCTGTACCCCACTTTTACTTTCTGTTATTTATATTAAATAAAGTAAAAATAGTATTTTTCTGTCTGTTTCCTGACTTATCCGTGCAATATAAAAATATCCCGAAAATAAAAGTCCTCAGAATGACATGCCAATTTAATATGATTTTTTGAGGATTTACTGTGCAAAAATTACCGCGGGAGGAGCTGCCACCTGGCCACGAGGGTGGTGGGCGCCCCCCCTCTAGGGCGCGCCCCCTGCCTCGTGGGCCCACGGTGGCCCTCCTCCACTTATCCCAGCACCCATCTTCTTCCTCTGTCTCACACAAACCCGAAAAACCAACTCAAGCACGAGTTCCAGCCACTTTTGCTGTGATTTTCGATCTCCTTGCTCAAAGCACCTCTCGCAAAACTGCTTGGGGAGATTGTTCCTTGGTATGTGACTCCTCCATTGGTCCAATTAGTTTTTGTTCTAGTGCTTTATTCTTTGCAAATTTGTGCTGCATAGGTGACCATGTTCTTGAGCTTGCATGTCAAATTTATATGGTTCCAAGTAGTTCTAATGCTTGATATAGGCTCTAGGCACTTGTAGGAGTAGTTGCTATCAATATTATTGAAGTTGGTTCACTTTTGTTTGAAGTTACTAAAAATTTCAGATTATTTCAGAAAAATAATGAGGAGATTTTTGAGGGGCTCATCGAGCCAAAGCTCGAAGGAAAAGGCACCGAAGCCTAAGTATAATTTGCCGCGCACCGCGGAGATTCGGGCGTGTGAATGGCCTTCTGATGATTTCTTGAGAGCAGCCGGTATCTATGAAGATTTTCATGAATTGGCTCACAATGCAGGCCTCACCGCTTTCCTCCACGACCAATGCGATCAGTATCTCTTACTCACAAATACCTTTGTGCAAAACTTTCATTTTCATTCTAGGAACTCACCACCTACGGTGGAGTTTCATTTATATGATGAGCATAAGGAGATGTCACTTTATGATTTTTGTCGGATTTGTTTAGTCCCTTTTGAGGGCAAGACAGAAGAACCACATCATGATGATGTGGCTGGGTTTATTGATACTATCACTGTAGGAGAAACTAGGAAAGGTTTCCGATGCACGAATCACTAGCATACATTTTCCTGTTTTACGTTACTTTGCATTATTTGCTAGTCGTTGTTTAATTGGACGCGGAAACTATGGAAACCTTAGTATCCCTGATATAATTATTCTGCACCACGGTTTATACAGTGATAACACTTTTAGTATGGGCGGTATTATTGCTAGACGGTTAAGTATGAACCGTACTAAGGGTCCCATCTTTGGAGGCATCTATGGCTACACGCCTAGCCTGCACATTTTAACATACCTATTAGGCATGCTGAGAAGGAAGAAAAGGTGCTGCCCCGTGTTTATCTAGATCATAAAAGTATGGTGGCACATGATTTTATTGTTAAGAATAGGGCAGGAGAGCTTAAATATCAATTGTTCTTTAACAACATCATCCTGAGACTATTATCCTGCCTGCTCCTTCTTTGTTTGATTTGACTGTAGGCACGTACCTTGTTCGTTGACGGCTATTCACGCCTACCGGAACCCTGCACCAGCCGAGGAGCCAGAACCGGAACCACAATTTGATCCTTCACGACAGTCTAACTATCAGTGGGATCCGGAGATGATTGCCAGCCAGTGGCAATCGGAGCCTTCTTCTTCCTCATCACAGTACGACCCCAACAACTATTATTATGGATATCCGCCAGGCCAGCCGTGGCCATAGACCAACTTAGGCCAAAAGCCTAAGCTTGGGGGAGTACGTATTTCTCACCGACATTACATTTATGTTCACACACACTCATTGCTAGATGTCGGTGCTCATACTTTTTCACTGTAATATCCATGCTAGTTTATTTTCTTTTTCCTGCTTTCTTCTTGTGTGTTTGTAACCTTAAGAAAACCAAAAAAATAGTAGTAGTTTATTTTTCTGCTGTAGTAGTAATAATTAAAAAGAAAACCCAAAAATATTTCCCGTTCTTCTTTTGCTTGTTGGGAGCTTTCCCGTGTAAATAGTTTTATTTCTTTTCTTTTCTTTGGGGTCGTAGGAGAAGACCATAATTTAAATTGTTGAAGTGGCTCTTATTATGCATTATTGTTGATTTAACCAAGAGCCCATATTGCCTTGTCTTCTCCTGTTTATTGAATGCTCACAGATTCCAGCTTAGTCCAATGCACGTGCACTCTTATTATTATTCACACTCTCGGTCGTGCAAGTGAAAGGCAATTATGATGATATATGATGGACTGACTGAGATGAGAAAAGCTGGTATGAACTCGACCTCTTTTGTTTTTGTAAATATGATGAGTCCCTCGTTCTTGATTCAGCTTATTATGAATAAACATGTTTGCAATGACAATTAGAGATCATAGTTGCTTGTGCCATGCTTGATTAGCTATGAGTTATAATGATTTACCTTGTGTGCCAACATGCTATTGAGATGATTATGATGTGGTATGATGGGGTGGTATCCTCCTTTGAATGATTTAAGTGACTTGACTTGGCACATGTTCACGCATGTAGTTGAAACAAAATCAACATAGCCTTCACGATATTTATGTTCATGGTGGATTATATCCTACTCATGCTTGCATCCAATGTTTATTAATTTTAATGCATGTACATGGCTGTTGTCGCTCTCTAGTTGGTCGCTTCCCAGTCTTTTGCTAGCCTTCACCTGTACTAAGCGGGAATACTGCTTGTGCATCCAATCCCTTAAACCCCAAAGTTATTCCAGATGAGTCCACTATACCTTCCTATATGCGGTATCTACCTGCCGTTCCAAGTAAATTTGTATGTGCCAAACTCTAAACCTTCAAATAAACATTCTGTTTTGTATGCTCGAATAGCTCATGTATCAACCAAGGCTGTCCTTATCTTCCGTGTTAGGCGGGTTATTCTCAAGAGGAGTGGACTCCGCTCCTCACTCACGAGAAAATGGCTGGTCACCGGGATGCCCAGTCCCATGCTTTATGCAAACTAAATTCAAAATTAATTGCAAACAAACTCCCCCTGGGACCTGATGTATGTTGGAGGCACTCGTTGTTTCGAGCAAGCCATGGATTGATGCTTGTTGGTGGAGGGGGAGTATAAACTTTACATTCTGTTTGGGAACCGCCTATAATGTGTTTAGCATGGAAGATATCACCATCTCTTAGTTGTTACGTTGACAATGAAAGTATACCGCTCAAAATACAATTTATATCTATTTCAAAACCGAGCTCTGGCACCTCTACAAATCCCTGCTTCCCTCTGCGAAGGGCCTATCCATTTACTGTTATGTTGAGTCATCGCCCTCTTATTAAAAAGCACTAGCTGGAGAGCACAGCCGTCATTTTCCTTCATCACTGTTAATTTATATTGGGTGTGACTATGATTGGATCTCTTTTACCATGAATTACAATGTCTAGTCAGTCCTTGATATTTAAAGGTGCTCTGCATTTATGTTTTGCGGTCTCAGAAAGGGCTAGCAAGATACCATCTTGTTATATCATATTATGATTGTTTTGAGAAAGTGTTGTCATCCGAGATTTATTATTATGACTTGCCAGTTGATTATGCTATTGATGTCAGTAATTATGAGACCTGAGAATTATTGCAAATGTGGTTAGTTATGATCTATGCTGAAAACTTGAATGCTGGCTTGACATAGTTACAACAACAAGAGCAAACAGAGTTTGTAAAAGTTTTTCTTTCTTTCTTTCAGTTTGTCAACTGAATTGCTTGAGGACAAGCAAGGGTTTAAGCTTGGGGGAGTTGATATGTCTCCGTCGTATCTACTTTTCCAAACACTTTTTCCCTTGTTTTGGACTCTAACTTGTATGATTTGAATGGAACTAACCCGGACTGATGCTGTTTTCAGCAGAATTGCCATGGTGTTGTTTCATGTGTAGAAAACAAATATTCTTGGAATGACCTAAAACTCCACGGAACATCTTAGAAAAAATAATAAAAAATCCTCGCCAAAGAGGAAGACCAGGGGGCCCACACCCTTCTCACGAGGGTGGGGGCGCCCCCCCCTTGGGCGCGCCCCCTACCTCGTGGGCCCCCTGGATGCCTTCCGACGCCAACTCCAACTCTATATATTTGCTTTCGGAGAGAAAAAAATCAGAGAGAAGAAATCATCGCATTTTACGATATAGAGCTGCCGCCAAGCCTTAAAACCTCTCGGGAGGGCTGATCTGGAGTCCGTTCGGGGCTCCGGAGAGGGGGATTCGTTGCCGTCATCATCATCAGTCATCCTCCATCACTAATTTTCATGATGCTCACCACCGTGCATGAGTAATTCCATCGTAGGCTTGCTGGACGGTGATGGGTTGGATGAGATTTATCATGTAATCGAGTTAGTTTTGTTAGGGTTTGATCCCTAGTATCCATTATGTTCTGAGATTGATGTTTCTATGACTTTGCTATGCTTAATGCTTGTCACTAGGGCCCGAGTGCCATGATTTCAGATCTGAACCTATTATGTTTTCATGAATATATGTGAGTTCTTGATCCTATCTTGCAAGTCTATAGTCACCTACTATGTGTTATGATCCGGCAACCCCGAAGTGACAATAATCGGGACCACTCCCGGTGATGACCATAGTTTGAGGAGTTCATGTATTCACTATGTGCTAATGCTTTGTTCCGGTTCTCTATTAAAAGGAGGCCTTAATATCCCTTAGTTTCCAATAGGACCCCGCTGCCACAGGAGGGTAGGACGAAAGATGTCATGCAAGTTCTTTTCCATAAGCACGTATGACTATATACGGAATACATGCCTACATTACATTGATGAATTGGAGCTAGTTCTGTGTCACCCTATGTTATGACTGTTACATGATGAACCGCATCCGGCACAATTATCCATCACTGATCCGGTGCCTATGAGTTTTCCATATACTGGTTTACGCTTATTTACTTTCCCACTGCTACTGTTACAATCACTACAAAATACCAAAAACATTACTTTTGC
>NW_024113277.1:0-20261 GCF_003073215.2 Triticum urartu | reverse complement strand
AAAGAAAGATTCTAATGCATTGAGCGTGATAATGCTACTTCTGTTGCTGAATGTTCTACTGCTACTGCTGTTGCAATATCTTCAACTGTTGATGTGGTAACTAACCCCTCTGCTGAGGATACCACCGCTATTGCTGATGAGAATGCTAGGTTGAAGACATTGCTTGAAACAGGGATGTACAAAAGTCTTAAAGGGCATCAGACGCTATGTGATGTCCTGAAAAAGAAGATTCTGAACCGAAACCCTAGGAAAGAGGGTGTAGAGTTCGTAAGGAAAATGAATGCAGATGGCTCTTACTGGAATCCTGAGCAGTACCCAAAACCATGTGGGTTGCTGCAAAGGAACCTTCAGCAGATCCATCCAATCTATCTGGCTTCACTTGTGCTAACCCCATTATCATTGATGAATCCTTTGATGCAAACTATATACTGTTTAAGAATCAGAATGGTGAAGTATTTGCCAGGTACATTGGTACTAACTGCAGGAATGGACCGCCTATGAAGAAGATCTGGGTTCCGAAAAGGTGTCTGGAGAGTCTTCCTGTGAATGTCATCATGACACCTCACGTGAAGAAGACAAACCTCAGACCAAAGGCTTCATACGGTCCAAAGGCTTCATACAGACAGAGGACTCACCTGAGTCGCACTAGACGCAATGTTTTGCAGGGAAATCACACTCAGGCATATGAATATGAGAGCGTTCATCAAACCGCCATGTCATAAGACCAACAACTATTCTGCTTATTCTTATGAGTACTATTGTCCGCCTGCAAGACTGTTTGCTAAGGCTTCAAAGCCAAAATTCTCAGATGCTGCACTTAGACTTATGCTTCTAAGCCACCCTTGAATGTGGGTGGCTAGAAAGCTTAACTCTCTTTGCAGGGAAAGGTCTCCAGCAGAAAACCAAAATCGTCTGACGCTATTGCTAGGGACCTTAAACATCTTGTAGGGCGCAAGATCAAATGCCCAAATGGTCTTACTATGTACTTCGTACCTGAATCGCTTGCTACTCTCCCATTAGTCCTAACCTGGATCTAAGCTTTCATAACCCACTGGTTCGTCCAAATGTTTTTGCTTCACAATGCTCTTGGTGAAGCCTATCCCCCTAACTGCACTGTAGGGTACGACACCAGCGTCTTCAGAATGGATTATTGACAGTGGGTGTACAGATCACATGACTGGCAAAAGAAGTCTTCTTATGGACTCAACCTTACGTCCATCCGACAAGAGCCACATCACATTTGCTGACACTGGTAAAAGTAAGGTATTGGGTCTAGGTAGAGTTGCAATCTCAAGGGATCAACACATGGATAAAGTCATGCTTGTTGAATCCCTTGGCTTCAACTTAATGTCTGTCTCAATGCTTTGCGATTTGAACACGATTGTAATATTTGGAAAATATCGTTGCCTTGTACTAATGCAATCTGACAAGTCTCTAGTGTTTGAAGGGTATCGAAAAGATGATTTGTACGTGGTAGATTTCTCAGCAGGGCCACAGCTTGCAGTATGTCTTCTAGCAAAGGCTTCAGAATGCTGGCTCTGGCATCGGAGGCTTGGACATGCTGGCATGAGGAACCTCCACACCCTTGCGAAGAAGAAGCATGTCATAGGCATCGAGGGCGTCAAGTTCAAGAAAGACCACTTATGCGGTGCCTGTGAAGCAGGGAAGATGACGAGGGCCAAACATCCCTCAAAGACAATCATGACTACTACTCGACCCTTCGAACTGCTTCACATGGATCTTTTCGGTCCCACTCATTACTCAACTCTAACTACACTGCTTGCCTCTATGGCTTCGTTATTGTTGATGATTATTCTAGATATACTTGGGTGCACATAATCCTTTACAAGACTGAAGTGCAGGATGTCTTCAGACGCTTCGCCAATCGAGCTATGAACAATTTTGGCGCCAAGATAAAGCACATCAGAAGTGACAATGGCACTGAATTCAAGAACACTGGCCTTGATACATATCTTGATACCTTGGGCATCACACATGAATTCTCAGCCCCGTACACGCCACAGCAGAATGGCGTCGTCGAACGCAAGAGCAGAACACTAATTGAGATGGCCAGAACGATGCTAGATGAATACAAGACCCCAAGAAAATTCTGGCCCGAAGCCATTGATACTGCATGCCATACAATCAATCGTGTTTATCTTCACAAGCTACTGAACAAGACATCTTATGAGCTCCTTACTGGCAAGAAGCCAAATGTCAGTTACTTCAGAGTATTTGGCGCAAGGTGCTGGATCAAAGACCCACATCACACCTCAAAATTTGCACCAAAAGCACATGAGGGTTTTATGCTTGGATATGGAAAGGATTCGCACTCCTACAGAGTCTTCAATCTCTTTCACTACAAAGTGGTTGAAACAGGATGTGGTTCGATGAGACCAACGGTTCACAAAGAGAGCAGTGCCAAATGTGCTAGATGAAGTTCCATCCAGTGAATCATCAAGCTAATGGAACTGGAGAAATTATACCTTCTGAAGCTCATCCTGAAGAAGAACTAATCATTTTCAGCACCTGATCAACATGAACCAATGCTCAGCCTGAAGACATTCTTCCAACAACGACAATGAACAGCAAGACAAAGTCTTCGCCCTGTACATCTCGCGTTGCCAATGAAGTGCAGAGAAAGAATAATTGATAGCATCAATGCACCTGGTCCACTCACTCGTTCAAGGGCAACTCAGCTAGCAAATTTCTGTGGGCACTTCGCGTTCGTCTCAATATCAGAACCCAATAAAGTTCAAGAAGCCTTCATGGAACCTGAATGGATTCAAGCTATGCAAGAAGAGCTTCAACAGTTTGAGCTGAATAATGTATGGGAACTGGTTAAGCGTCCTGATCCACGGAAGCACAATATAATAGGCACCAAATGGATATACCGCAACAAGCAAGATGAGCATGGTCAAGTTGTCAGAAACAAAGCTCGTCTCGTTGCTCAAGGATATACTCAAGTGGAAGGCATTGACTTCGATGAAACATTTGCTCCTGTGGCTAGACTTGAAGCCATACGCATACTGCTGGCCTATGCAAATCATCATAACAACTTCTATATCAAATGGATGTGAAGAGTGCCTTTCTCAATGGCAAGATTGAAGAAGAAGTGTATGTTGCACAACCGCCTGGCTTTGAAGATCCAAAACATCCTGACATGGTATACAAGCTCAACAAGGCACTGTATGGCCTCAAACAAGCCCCTCGGGCCTGGTATGACACACTCAAATACTTCCTGAAGAGCAAAGGCTTCATACCTGGTTCCCTAGACCCCACTCTCTTCACGAAGACATATGATGGTGAACTGTTTGTGTGCCAAATATATGTGGATGACATTATCTTCGGCTGCACCAATCAGAAGTACAGTGAAGAGTTTGGATATATGATGCAAGAGCAATATCAGATGTCCATGATGGGGGAGCTGAAGTTCTTCCTTGGTCTTCAAATACGACAACAACGCAATGGCATCTTCATATCTCAAGAGAAGTATCTCAAAGATTGCCTGAAGAAGTTCGGTATGCAAGACTGCAAAGGCTTCACAACACCAATGCCAGCCAAACATCATCTGGGTCCTGACGACAATGGTAAAGAGTTCGATCAAAAGGTATACCGCTCCATGATTGGTTCTTTACTTTATCTATGTGCATCTAGGCCAGATATTGTGCTTAGTGTTTGCATGTGTGCTCGATTTCAAGCGGCACCAAAGGAGTCGCATCACTTAGCTGTGAAGCGAATTCTTCGATATTTGGCTCACACCCCAACTCTAGGATTATGGTATCCAAAGGGCTCAGAGTTTGATTTGGTTGGATTTTCGGATGCTGATTATGCTGGTGACAAAGTTGATCGCAAGTCTACATCAGGCACATGTCACTTTCTGGGACGATCACTTGTATGTTGGTCTTCAAAGAAGCAGAACTGTGTATCTCTCTCCACTGCTTGAATCTGAATACATTGCTGGATCTTGCTGCGCTCAGCTTCCTGTGGATGAAGCAAACACTCAAGGACTATGGCATTCATCTGAAGCAAGTGCCACTTTAACTGCGACAATGAAGCGCCATCAAGATTTGCTCCAACCCAGTTCAGGCACTCGAAGACAAGCACATGAAATTCGTCATCACTTTCTCAGAGATCATGTTGTGAAGGAGACCATGATATCATACACGTAAACACTGAAGCAATTGGCAGATATCTCACCAAGCCCTTGATGAGAAGAGGTTTTGCAAGTTACGGTGTGAGCTAAATATCCTGGAATCCCTCAATGTCCTGTGATCAGGCACACAATCCTAACCTTAATGCATATGATTGACTTAGATGTGCAAACACACAAAGTGAAGTATATCTTCAATCAATGAAGACATACATTATAAGTGTGAATACTAAATGGAATTTGACTTCGGAGCGCCACGATAATGTGGCCGTGTCTGTCTATACTTCCTATACGGTGGGTAAGCCTACCTACCAACGTTCTATTTTTGAAGTGTTCACTCATGCATTACCTTGCAATGCTCACATTGGTTTGGCTTCGATCTCAACATATTTTCATGATTATCTTCACGATGTTGATATATATATATATGCTAGTGTTCTGTCCTACAGCATTCACTTATAGCTATGTCTTCGGTGAATTTTGAACTAAGTGAATGTGATAGACCCTAACCTCTCTATGCTTTCTATCTCAAACTCTATCTCCAAGTCATATGCATTCTATTGAAACTGTCGAATGTCCTCCTCTGCGTCCTTGTCAGCAGAAGATACAGAGACAACCATTAAGGGTTTTCAATGCTCATTCCTCCACATGATCCGGAGAAGTAGGGAACGACCACCCGACGAATCCAGGTGCGTGGGACGTGGAACAAACCCCAAAATTCCACATAATGGCCACGTGTTCCTCAGATGTGAATCGCCAGGGGCACCTGTGTAATAGCATAGTGCCGCCCCTGTACCTATAAATACACACTCACAGCGGTCATTATCTCTTCTTCCACCCTCGCACGAACCCTAGCGCCACCGCTAGCCCTCGACGACGCCGGCGACGAAGCGCTTCGCTGCGCAACCTCTCCGACGCCGTCTTCACGCCGACCGCGGACACGTCCTCTCCGCCGTCGCCGTAGGTGTCCTCCGTCGCCAAGTTAGGGCACGGAGATCGAACTGCTCGGCCTCATCTCCCACTTCGTCTAGCAGTTCTCAGTGTGGTAAATAAAACTCCCTTTTTACAGCACCGTTGATCCTATTGATCTGTCACTTTCTACCACAAGCAGTTTCTGTTCACACAAGCTAGATCTCTCTCATACTGCATCTCATAACATGCCTAGTATATTCACTTGTGCTTCACAAAGTAGTTAGATTCCTCACTTGTACTGATCTGTGGATTCGTACAAATCTGGAACCAACTTCTTATCTATGAGTGAATGTCTTCGCACGATGAGGTCAATGTCTTCTAAACTGATTTATCTTCAAAATCTTCTGAGAATGCATATGACCTCTTCCCCTTCCCTCGCACCTTAATGCTGTCACAGGTACATGTCCGTGGGAGAATCCTTGGTTCTCATAGTCTGCATTCATTTGCAGAATTCTTACAGCATCACATAAATTCTCCCGAAGCCAGTTCCTGTTGGTCCAGCAAACGAAAACCTTTGAAGCCTTTGAACGTCTTGAAGCCTTTCAAGTTAAAGTTTATGGCTTCAGAGAAAGCAGCAAGGAAGGGTGGCAGAAAGCGTCGTGGTGAGACCTCCAGAGATCTGCCAGATGAACTCTCAGAAATGTACAAGACAGATCCTGAAGAGGATTACAGTCAGCGCAAGACCCGAATCCAATGGATTCGAAGATATTGGGCAGAACAATGGTTCAAATACAGATTTGTGACCCAGGAGTATGCTGAGAAAAGCGCCATCAAGAGACCGTGGGGAGACATCCTATTCAAGAATCTTCTACCCAGGTCCAGAGATGAAGCCATTGCTCAAGGCTTCTATCCATGCATGGTCCGTGGACCACAGCCTGCTGATGCACACCCATCGTCACTACTATGGTGTCGTGACGACAATCTGTTCAAGCGCAACTTCCAGTTTGCCCAGAACTCAGCGAAGCAGAACAAGAAGACTTTTGGGTTAGACTTCAACCCTGGTCCCTCCAAGGGCAGATGGCACACGACATGCAGAACCCAATGTCATCGGTCCTTTGCCAACCTTGAAGGCCTCATCACCTACATCTTGGTTCAAGGGACTGCAGTGAATGAGCCTGCAGCTGACACTGAGTCTGATGACGCGCCTGCAGTGCCGAAGCCAAAGCAGTTGAAGAAGCCAAAAGCTTCAAAGCCGGCCCCTTCACCAAAAATCTCAAGGGCGAAGCCATTGGCAACTGCACCTCCTGAAGACAGTGTGCAGTCTGAAGACTTATCACGCGTCTCAAGGCCCCAGAAGGCCAAGATGCCTCTGTCTCACACTGGCAAAGAGCTAACAGCTGCTGCCATTCTGCGCAACGACGACATTGATCTGTCAAGTGATGAAGATCTTGCAGATGACGCTCTTGAGCAACTCATCAAGAGCAAAGAAGAAGCAGAAATCTTCAATGATCTGCCTCTCTTTGATGTCACCATCATCCACAACTTCATTGACGAGTGGTTTGACACGCCAAACATCAGCTTTGAAGATCTGCAGCTACCCATTGGCCTCAGTGTCGCCTTCCAAGGCGCCATTGCTTCAGAACTTGCTATTGCCCAGCGCATTGTTGAACTGAAGCAAAGATTGACTATGAAAAGGCTCAGTTCAAGAAGCATATGGCCAAGCTCAGCGTGCAAGAAGTGAAGAACTTCAAGACAATGATGCACGAGCTCAAGGAAGCCTTTGTGAAGAAGCGTGCAGAAGCTCAGGGTTCGCGTGAGCGCATGAAGACTCTGGCTGACAGATGTGTGCAAGCCTATAATGAGGCTGAGAAGCGCAAGGCACTTGGGCGTCCTGGCATCGACCCCAGGATGGCCGCAAAGAAGAAGAAGAAGCCTGCTACGGCTGAACTGATGCACCAAGGCAAGAAGCAGTTCCGATTGTCTTCCCAACAAGAATGACTGGCTCGAAGCCAAAGAGCGGTCAACAGCTTCAGAGCTCAAGAAGACAGAACTGCTGAGGCTGAAGCCAGGAAGAGGAAACACTCTGAAGCTCTCCTACGCCCCCACCAAGAAAAAGAGAAAGACCAAGAAAGCTCGGGCTGCTCCCACAGAGCCCTTGATAGTTGAACCCATTTCTATGGTTCATCCTGACGCAGAACGTCAACTGACAGTTCATGAGCCTGCTTCCACAGAGGCTCCTGAAGCTGAAGACATTCCAGCAGCTGATCCCATCGCTGCTGAAGACATTGGTCATCATGACAATGTAGAAGATGATGCAGTCCTTCCTCAGTTAGAAAACAGCGAACTCATCAGCATTGGTCGTCCACTGACGCCAATTGCACAGGATGCTTCATGGGCGGATCGCCCACAAGAGGAAGAAGACTATGAGGCCCAGCCCACTCCAACTCCACAGGCGTCGTCTGCGTTCCGCAGGCTTCGCAAAGGTCCAAGGCCTCAAGTCTCTGCTGAAGACATTCCGGCTGCATCAGCCGCAGAAGAAGAAGTACCACAAGATCCCACTCCCTGCTCCACCAAGAAGCAGTTCTCCAGGAGAACGTGCCTGTGACCGACCCTCCAGCTAGTCAAGTGGAGGATGAAAATCTTGAGGCTGCCACAACCAACAACGAAGCTAATGTGGAGCCCTCCCCAGCAAAAGCTTCAGAAGACAGCGAAGCCACTGATCCCGCCACTTCTGTTCCTAGTCTGCTGCCGGTCCCCAATTCAACTATCATGTTGAGCACAGGCCTCAGGTCCAGAAGCCAATCCCAAGACTGCCAAGGTTTCCAGGTCCTGCATCAGCACCTGGCTCCTTCAACATCAATGGCTTCAGGGCAGAAACATTCTTCAATAGCTCCAGGAACCCTACTCAAGGGAAAGAATCATCTGATCGGTTCTGGAGCTATCCTCAGCGAAGCTATTACTCTTGCATTCTTACAACCAAGGTCGCATCTTCCCACACAAGCGCCTTGACGTTGAAGCTATAGCTGGTCTGCCCTGTCTAGAAGAAGCGTTGGATTGCTTCAAGCAAGTGGGTCTGCTGCAGTTTGTTACTGATGAAGAGCATTGGAATGAAGAGCTGCTGCTACAATTCTATGCCACACTTCACATCAAAGGGTACAGCAGAGATCCGAAGACTTGGGTCCTGGAGTGGATGACTGGCAACGTTCATCATGAAGCCAATGCATTTGACATCATTGAGCTCACTGGCTTGCCCACTCCTGGCGATCTCTTCGAGCAAGGCTGTCAGCTGCATGCTGAAGCTATTGAGAGCATCTTTCAGCGGCCAGAACCTGATATGAGTCAAATGCTCAGCATGATGAAGCCATTGCCCCAAGATGCTGCGTATCCCACAGAGTTCTTCGTTGAAGACCTTGAGTACCTGCCCAGAACCATCTATCACATCATCAGGCGAACTCTCTGGCCTATCAAAGGGCACTCTCCAAATGCCAAGCTTCAGGGTGCAATGAAGACTTTGGTCTTCTATATACTTCATGGCAAATGCTTCAATGCACAGGACTTCTTCATACGCCAACTTGCTGCATCAGGCATTGATCTGTTTGGTTTGAAGTTCTACGCCCCTTGGGTCATGCGGCTGATCAAGCTACACTCCGCCATCTCTTATCAGCCCTCAGCCCGCAACCATCGGATCTTCTTGCCTGACGTGGACATGTCTACTGAAGCCATATATTCTGAGCCTGCCAAGCAACCTCTAAGTCTTCAGAATGCAGAACATCAGAGTTTTACAGAACGTTGAAGCGTTGAAAGCAGTTTCCGGGTGTATCCTTTGGCTGGCACTACACGTGCACCACACCCGCTTCCACTGAAGCCACTGACAGTGCCACTGCTCCAAGACCCAAGAAGCGCACTCGTGTCTCAACGACCGAGAGCTTCTTGTGCTCTACATCAGAAACATGGCATCATGACTGGTTGAAGCGTCAGATGAAAAGCCTCTGGTGGATGTAAATCGCACTGGAAATCTGCCACCAAGAATGCTGCGTTGCCCATGAAACTGTCGCCGGCACATGGGAAAGGGCTCACGAATGATGTGTTCTGAAGCTGATCTTCAAAGAGGATGGCTTCTCTGAGAGATTCAAGTTTGCCTCCACACCTCCTCGAAGGGGCTGTGCTGCTAGGAACTCCATCCCTTGAAGACTCTGAGTTCTCTTCCTCTGCTGCCACTGTGACTGCATGAATTATTGAGGAAGAAGACGATGCTACTTCACCGCCACCTCCTTCAGCACCTCCAAGCTCTTCTGCACCGCCAAACAACACCAACAACCCTGCTACTTCACCTACTCCTCATGGGAACGAGTAGAGGCTCTATGTCTTCAAAACTTTTTGGTCATTACTGACAAAAGGGCGAGAAGCATATGAGATTGATAGTCTTCAAGCGGGTCCATATGGCGGGTGCTTTATATTTTGCTTCGTGCTTACAACTCTCGTTTTTGCTACATTTGGTTCTTATGAGTTGTAACACTTAAACCAGATGGTCGTCTGCTATATTTGCCACCTTGTTTTGCGAAGAGATAAATTCCGCACTTAGCTCATTCTGCAGACGTCCATTTTCCATTATGCATGTCATTATCTTCATATACTTTCACATGCATAGTGGATTGTCATCATAAGTTGAAGTGGATCTCCACAAGTACAACCTGCCATGTGCATTTGCATTCCAAAAGCAAATTAACTTATATGCACATCTTCAGGGGGAGCCCTTGCAACTTATGAAGACAATTCTTATCCTTTACAATTCACAATATATTCCCCGTTGAAAACTTCAACTAGTTTGTCATCAATCACCAAAAAGGGGGAGATTGTAAGTGCATCTAGTGCCACCCCTAGTTGGTTTTGGAGTATTGACGACAAACCTAGTTGAGGGGACTAATGTGTTTGTGAGAATTGCAGGATAACACAGGTAGAAGTCCCTCATGATTCGGTTTTCCTACCAGAGATGACCCCTAAAAATGTATGAAGACATTGAAGTCAAAGGTGGTATGAAGATATTCACATTGAAGACTATGACAAGAGAAGACACGATGAAGCCTATGGAGCGCGAAGACTTAGATCTTTCGTAGTTCTTTTTCTTTGTTGAGTCATAGGAACCACCGTACTGTTAAGTGGGGTCCAAGAGAACCAGTCAGAATGACTGAAGTGATGCTTAACCAAAACATATGTCTTCGAGTGAAGACTATGAGAGCAATCTTGTCCAGAGTCGGACAAGTCAGCTTTGCTTGTAGCCCAAGTAAAGTTGCCGTGTGAGTTTGAAATCTGACCGTTGGAACACGTGTCAGTTCCTTAGTGACCCAGGGTCATTTCGGACAAATCAGGTCGGGTTGCCAAGTGGCTATAAATAGCCCACCCCCTACAACCATAAATGGTTGGCTGCTCAGATGAAAGTATGGCTTTTGTCGTTTGAGAGCAACCCACCTCGAAGCCTTTGAGAGAGAATTCCTGCGAGGATAAAGCCCTAACCACCAGAGCCAGAGAGAATTGGGCATCACTTAAGTCTTCTTGTCTGTGTGATCTGAAGACTTATTACACTTGAGGACTGTGCATCCTCCAGCCGGTTAGGCGTCGCGTTCTGAGCATCCAAGAGACATTGTGGATTGCCGGTGAACGAAGTCTGTGAAGGTTTGGGAGTCTACCTTGAAGACTTACCAGAGTGATTGGGCGAGGTCTATGTGACCTTAGCTCAAGGAGAATACGGTGAGGACTGGGTGTCCTGAGCTGCGTGTTCAGGACTGGGTGTCCGGGACTGTGTGTCCTAAGGTTTAAATACCTAGCCGCTCCAACCAGACGTACAGTTGTCACAGCAACTGGAACTGGTTCAACAAATCATTGTCTTCAACGAGTCACTGGTTTCATCTTCACTTCACTTTACTTACTGTTACTCCTTGTGAAGTCATTGTATGTTTGCTCTATCATTTGTCTTCACTGAGTGACTGCGTGTTCTGTTTGGCTTCACAATATCTTCCTACCTGATCCTTACTACCTAGCTGCTATTAGTCTTTGTGCTTTCACTTCATTGAATACTTGACTATGGTTTGCCTAGTGTAGTCTACCTTCCGCTGCATGGTAATAGGTTTAATTTTATCATTTGTCTTCAAAACTCCCATGTTCTGAAGACTTTCATAAAAATCGCCTATTCACCCCCCTCTAGTCGATATAACGCACTTTCAAGATGCGTACCTCCGTGCCGCTCAAAATGGTTTAGCCAGAGCCACAGAGCAGTATGTAAAAGACATACGGGTAAGAAAATTTTGGTTAAATATATATACATGCCAGTAGCCCCCGAGACTTGAAGCAGTTAGAGCAACTGATTTAAGGATCATTTAATATGCAGCTTCTTACAGAGAAGAATACCGTACTGTCCCAGGAGCTGGAAAAGTGCAAGGCCCAACTAGAGGCCGCACTAGCCGCAGCAGGGGAGCCCAAAGAGACCCCCTCAGGTAAGATACACTTCGAAAGATTAGTATTGTGCGGTGTGGGTGCAAATCTGACAAATCATATTGCAGATGGCGCCGGACTCGATCCGGACAAGCAACAACTCTTACGCCGGCTAAAGGCCGGTGAGAGTACGTTGACAAAGGTGAGGCGAGAGAAGAATGATCTTCAGGATGCCAACACCAAGCTGGACGTCGAACTTAAAGATGTTCGTGGCCAGCTGTCGGACTCCACGAAGGAGAATCAGCGGCTTCGACGCGGCATTTTTAGTAAGTGCTTGAACGAACTTTGAAAAAAGAGTTCGGCGAGGAAGTTGACTAACAGAGTAATGTCTGTAGGTATGCTCACAGGTCGTCCTGCAGAGGAGATGCCCGGTTCTATGGGTGACCTTCTTCCCGAACTCTTGCAACTGCACGAGCGAATTCGGCAGGCGATGCGGGGTATTGCCCAAGCCTTAGGGCCTGCCCACTCCGTGCCTGAGGGCCTTGGAGAGCTTGCGGAGAAGCTGAAGGGAGCTCGGCGGCGCTTCCGGTTGTGGAAGATATCGGCCTGCCGACAAGGAGCTAGGGAGGCCTGGGCCATGGTGAAGACCCGTTTTACGAAGTCTGGCCCAAACCACATGGCCGAGGTCGGACCAATGGGGCCTGATGGGAAGGAGATCCCTATAAGCTTAGTATACGACCAAGTAGAGTTGGCCGCGAAGTATTCCCAGTAGGACTGTAAATTAGACAGCCTGTTAGATGGTATAGAAGAGGAATACAATCAGTCAGAATGACTGTGTAATTTTGAATTGACATGTGTAATGCCTTCTAGCCGGATTGTAGATCGTTTGTCGTTGCCGACCTTTTCGCTTCAACCTCGGGACCTGACGGTCCGGAGTGTGTCCGAATACCCTAGCGGTTATATAAGAACCGGGGTATGCGTGGAGACCAGGCGTAGGGGTCATCAGTGCTTTATCAGACAAGTGCCCAACTAGTTATGTTATATTACATGGTTAGTAAGAAACATCTTCCAGAGAGAATAGTTCCGTTAGGGTTCCTTTCGCTGGGAGGCATGCCCTAAGGTGCATGTCCGGACTGCGTGAAGAGACGCAGAAAAAAAGCATCTGGGGCGCATAAAATGAGTAAAAAGATCATCTTTTATTTCACCGACCGAATATTCCCTTAAGAACGCTAGCTTTCGGCTTCACCCAGTCTGAGGTACACATCCGGCTGACCCGGCAGTAACAATCGCAGAGGTGCTCCCTTTACGCCTAGCCGAACAATCGGGAACGTAGGGGTAAGCACAGGAGCCAGGCAACCCAGCTTGGCCAAAACTTAAGTCATATCGATGCATATAATGGTGAAGAAAAAGGTACATGCGGAAGTTTGACGCATGTGTTGGGCGTGAAGCCCGTATAAATAAGCTTCTGTTAAAGAAGCCCCCAGGTTTAATGAGCGCGAGTGGCGCGTCACTAGATGAGCCTTTAAGGGCTATGAAAGAAAAAAAATGGGAAGGAGAGAAATGTAAGACAGAAAAATACAAAAAGGGATGGACAGAGGAAGGAGACGAACACAGAGTCCGGCGCTAGGCATAGAACCTTCGGAGACGGGTGGCGTTCCAACGGGTTCGCTCGAGTCGGTTGTTCGACGCATCTCGCAGGCGTCCCCAACCAGTCAGACTTGGTCGATTATGAATGGACCTTCCACTGGGCTTGAGTTTGCCCTTTTTCTTATTCGGCAGGTGTAGAACTAGTTCGCCAACATTGTAATTTTTGGCCCGTACTTCTCTGCTTTGATATCTTCGGGCCTGCTGTTGATAAAATGCGGAACGGGCTTTTGCCACATCGCGCTCCTCCTCCAAGGCGTCCAAGTTGTCCTGCCGATCGAGCTCGGCTTCTCTTTCTTCGTACATGCGCACTCTAGGTGAGTCATGAATTATGTCGCAGGGCAGAACTGCTTCTGCACCGTACACCATAAAAAATGGTGTGTACCCGGTGGTGCGATTTGGCGTGGTCCGCAGCCCCCATAGCACGGAATCGAGCTCCTCTACCCAGTGTGTGTAAGATTCCTTGAGGGACCGCACCAGTCTGGGTTTAATGCCGCTCATGATAAGACCATTTGCACGTTCGACCTGGCCGTTGGTTTGTGGGTGATAGACGGAAGCATAATCGAGCTTGATGCCCATGTTTTTGCACCAGAGTTTTACCTCGTCGGCGGTAAAGTTTGTACCGTTCGGTTATGATGCTGTGGGGGACGCCATAACGGTGTACAACCCCGGATATGAAGTCTATCACAGGTCCGGATTCGGCCGTTTTAACAGGCTTGGCTTCTATCCATTTGGTGAACTTATCCACCATGACCAGTAAGTATTTTTTCCTATGGGTTCCACCTTTAAGGGGTCCGACCATGTCAAGCCCCCAGACCGCAAAAGGCCAGGTGATGGGTATAGTTTGGAGTGGGTGGGTGGCATATGGCTTTGGTTGGCAAAAAGTTGGCAACCAGCGCATCGTTGGACTAGGTCCTGAGCGTCTGCTCGGGCCGTCGGCCAGTAAAAGCCTGTACGAAAAGCCTTGCTAACAAGGGACCGAGCAGCGGCGTGGTGACCACCGAGTCCGGCATGAATTTCAGCCAGAAGGTTCCGCCCTTCCTCTTCGGAGATGCACCTTTGAAGGACTCCGGTAGTGCTTTTCTTATAAAGTTCTCCCTCATGGACTCTGTAGGCCTTAGATCGCCGCACTATGCAGCGGGCCTCGTTTTGGTCCTCCGGGAGTTCCTGCCTAGTAAGGTAGGCTAGGAATGGTTCTGTCCATGGGGCGATAACCGCCATTATTACGTGGGCTGAAGGTGTAATTTCGTTGGCAGAGCCTCCAATTGTGTCAGATTGTTCGGCGTCGAGTGGTGCGGCTGGGTTCGGGCTGTTATTTGCGGGTTCCCCCTCCCATGTTACGGATGGCTTGAACAATCTTTCCAAAAAGACGTGGGGGGGACTGCATCGCGTTTTGCTCCGATGCGTGCTAGGACGTCCGCCGCTTGATTGTTTTCTCGGGCTATATGGTGAAACTCCAGCCCTTCGAACCGAGCTGACATTTTTAGGACGGTCGCGGTAAGCTGCCATTTTTGGGTCCTTGGCGTCGAAGTCTCCATTTATTTGGGATATCGCGAGGTTTGAATCCCCGCGTACCTCTAGGCGCTGGATACCCATGGATACTGCTATCCGGAGGCCATGTAGGAGGGCCTCATATTCGGCTGCATTGTTGGAATCCATGTACATGATCTGGAGCACATATTGGACTGTGTCTCCTGTGGGGGACGTCAGGACGACGCCAGCCCCCAGTCCGGCCAACATTTTGGAGCCGTCGAAATGCATAATCCAGTTTGAATATGTGCCGTACTCTTTAGGGAGCTCGGCCTCCGTCCATTCTGCGACGAAGTCAGCCAAAACTTGCGATTTAATAGCTCGCCGTGGCTTATAGGTTATATCGAACGGGAGAAGCTCGATGGCCCATTTTGCAATCCGGCCCGTTGCATCGCGGTTGTTGATAATATCGTTAGTGGCACTTCCGAGGCTACTGTTATGGAACACTCTTGAAAGTAGTGTCGTAGCTTCCGGGATGCCATGAATACCGCGTATGCAATCTTTTGATAATGCGGGTACCGTGATTTGCATGGAGTGAGGACTTGTTGATACGTAGTAGACCGGCCTTTGAAGGGGGAATTTGTGTCCATCCGTTTCCCGCTCGACAACGAGCACTGCGCTGACAACTTGATGTGTTGCTGCAATGTACAATAACATTGGTTCGCCGGTGTTCGGCGCGGCCAGGACTGGGTTTGTTGCCAATATGGCTTTTATTTCATCAAGTCCGGCCGTGGCGGCCTCCGTCCACTCGAAGTGTTCGGTGCGCCGAAGGAGGCGATAGAGGGTAGTGCCTTTTCTCCCAAGCGGGAGATGAAGCGGCTTAAAGCCGCCACACACCCGGTTAATTTTTGTATTTGTTTAAGTTCCTTTGGGACATCCAATTGTGACAAAGCTCGGATCTTGGCTGGGTTTGCTTCAATTCCTCTACCGGATACAATGAAGCCCAAGAGCTTTCCGGCTGGAACGCCGAAGACGCATTTTTCTGGGTTGAGCTTGATGTCATATTGTCGGAGGTTATCGAATGTAAGCCTCAAGTCATTTACTAGGGATTCGACATGTCTTGATTTGACGACCACATCATCCACATACGCCTCCACTGTTTTGCCGATCTGGTTTGCCAGACATGTCTGGATCATGTGCTGATATGTTGCGCCGGTGTTTTTCAGCCCGAAGGGCATTGTGTTGAAGCAGAATGGGCCGTATGGTGTGATGAATGTTGTTGCAGCTTGGTCTGATTCTGCCATCTTGATTTGATGGTAACCGGAGTATGCGTCGAGGAAACACAACGAATCGTGTCCTGCGGTGGCATCGATAATTTGATCGATACGGGGGAGGGGGAAGGGATCCTTTGGGCAAGCCTTGTTAAGGTCTTTAAAATCGACACACAGGCGCCAGGATTTGTCCTTCTTTGGTACCATCACCAGGTTTGCTAGCCAGTCCGGATGTTTTATGTCTCTAATGAATCCGGCCTCCAATAGCTTGGCTAGCTCCTCTCCCATAGCCTGTCTCTTGGGTTCGGAAAAACGCCGAAGGGCTTGTTTGACAGGTTTGAATCCTTTTAGGATATTTAAGCTGTGTTCGGCCAGCCTGCGTGGGATCCCTGGCATGTCTGAAGGGTGCCAGGCGAAAATGTCCCAGTTCTCTCGTAGGAACTCTCGCAGTGCGGCGTCTACATCAGGGTTCAGTCGTGCCCCGATGGAAGCTGTTTTATTGGGGTCCGTTGGATGGACCTGGAATTTGACTATTTCGTCAGCTGGCTTGAAGGATGTGGATTTGGATCTCTTATCGAGTATCACATCATCCCTGTTAACCGTGGAGCGCAGCGCAGTCAGTTCCTCGGCCGCTAAGGCTTCGGATAGTGCCTCAAGGGCTAATGCGGCCGTCTTGTTTTCGGCGCGGAGTGCTATGTCCGGATCACTAGCTAGAGTGATAATTCCATTCGGCCCGGGCATCTTAAGCTTCATGTACCCGTAATGGGGTATTGCTTGGAAGATTGTGAATGCTTCCCGCCCTAGTAAAGCGTGATATCCGCTCTTAAACGGGGCCACCTGAAACGTGACTTCTTCGGACCTGTAATTATCCGGCGTGCCGAACACCACATCTAGTGTGATTTTTCCTGTGCAGCGCGCTTCCCGACTGGGGATTATTCCTCTAAAGGTTGTGCTGCTTCGCTCGATGCGGTTCCAGTCTATTTCCATTTTTTGAAGGGTTTCCTCATAAATGAGGTTCAGTCCGCTGCCTCCATTCCATGAGCACCTTGGCGAGGCGAAAGTCGTCCACTATGGGACTGAGGACCAATGCGGCTGGTGCTCGGGCTGTTCGGAATCTAAGGTCATCACTTGCATTGAAGGTAATGGCAGTGTCGCTCCATGGATTTATTGTTGCAACTTGGTAGACTTCGGCGAGGCTGCGGAGTGTTCTTTTTCGCATATTGTTTGATGCGAAAGTCTCGAAGACTGTGAGAACGGTACTGGTGTCCTCGGGCTGGCTTTCTGCGGCCTCCAGGATTAAGAGGTCCTCGCCGATTTTGGCCACCTGCCAGAGTATCCAACATGCTCCAAGGCTGTGAGTTGGTGTGGCGTCCTCTGTACTGTGAATTCTACAGGGTCCATCAAGCCACCTTTCCAGTACGGTTCCATGCCCTGTAGAGGGTTTTGGCTTTTTGGTGTGTATCCCGGGTGTCCTATGATGACGCACCCTCTTAGTTCCGACGGGATTACTATTCAAGGCCGGATTATCCCAAAACTTTATTTCGGTTTTCCAGGCGCTTTCCATCGCACAGTATTTTTGTACTATGGACGCCAAGTCAGCGAAGCGTGTAATATCACGACGACTTACGGCGTTAAGGATTCCCTCGTCCGTGCAATTACTGCAGAAAATTGAGATTGCGTCTCCCTCGCGGCAATCCTTTATCCTGTTCATAACCAGGAGGAATCTGGCCCAGTAATGATGTACTGTTTCCTCGGGCCTCTGCCTGATTTGGGAGAGATCGCTTATGTTCGGGTGGGCGGGTGTCGTTGAATCTGAAACCTCACCCAATCCAAGATTCGGAGGCCGAAGAGTTTCCGAACTCTGAAGTTCGGATTCTTGGATGTTGTCCAACGAATCTAGCCCGTTGCCTGATCCTAAGCTCAGGTCTTGAGTTACATCCTCCTCTCCGCGGGTATCCGGCTTGGAGGAGTCGGGAATTCGGACGTAGCTAGTCCTTAAAATAGATGAAGGGTCGCCGCACTGCGCCTCTACCACGGCAACGTGGTGGGTGACTTGGGGAGAGTTAATTTCTCTTAGATCGGGTTTAAGCCCAACCTGGTCGTAATCCGTAGCGACCCCCAGGGCGGCGATGCGATCCAAGAGCTCGTTTACGGAAGAGAGCTCCATTGGATCTAGCTGCTCGACGAGCTCCGAGCTGACGTGTAGGTTGCTTTTGATGACCCGAGAGGTCACCGTCGGCGCAACAGCCGAACAGGCGGTCATGAGGAAACCACCTAGCCGGAGGGTTTGGCCGACAGCCAAGGCTCCCTTAGCAACGGCGCCGTCTTTAAAGACGGGAGGAGGCATCCTTCCTGATTGTGACGGCACAGAGGAACTCTCAATGAAAGCACCAATGTCGGTGTCAAAACCGGCGGATCTCGGGTAGGGGGTCCCGAACTGTGCGTCTAGGCCGGATGGTAACAGGAGGCAGGGACACTGTGTTTTACCCAGGTTCGGGCCCTCTCGATGGAGGTAATAACCCTACTCCTGCTTGATTAATATTGATGATATGGGTAGTACAAGAGTAGATCTACCACGAGATCAAGGAGGCTAAACCCTAGAAGCTAGCCTATGGTATGATTGTTGTGTATGGAGTTGATCCTACGGACTACAACCCTCCGGTTTATATAGACACCGGATAGGGTTAGGGTTACACAGAGTCGGTTACAATGGTAGGAGATCTTGAATATCCGCATCGCCAAGCTTGCCTTCCATCCAAGGAAAGTCCCATCCGGACACGGGACGAAGTCTTCAATCTTGTATCTTCATAGTCCAGGAGTCCGGCTGAAGGTATAGTCTGGCTACCGAACACCCCCTAATCCAGACTCCCTCAGCTATGCTTAATGCTTGTCACTAGGGCTCGAGTGCCATGATTTCAGATCTGAACCTATTATGTTTTCATCAATATTGAGAGTTTCTTGATCCTATCTTGCAAGTCTATAGTCACCTATTATGTGTTATGATCCGTTAACCCCGAAGTGACAATAATCGGGATACTTACCGGTGATGACCGTAGTTTGAGGAGTTCATGTATTCACTATGTGTTAATGCTTTGTTCTGGTTCTCTATTAAAAGGAGGCCTTAATATCCCTTAGTTTCTAAGGACCCCGCTGCCACGGGAGGGTAGGACAAAAGATGTCATGCAAGTTCTTTTCCATAAGCACGTATGACTATATTCGGAATACATGCCTACATTATATTGAGAACTGGAGCTAGTTCTGTGTCACCCTAGGTTATGACTGTTACATGATGAACCGCATCCGGCATAATTCTCCATCACCGATCCATTGCCTACGAGCTTTCCATATATTGTTCTTCGCTTATTTACTTTCCCGTTGCTATTGCTATCATCACTACAAAATACCAAAAACATTGCTTTTACTACTGTTACCTTTTGTTACCGTTATCACTACTATCATATTACTTTGCTACTAAATACTTTGCTGCAGATATTAAGTTTCCAGGTGTGGTTGAATTGACAACTCAGCTGCTAATACTTGAGAGTATTCTTTGGCTCCCCTTGTGTCGAATCAATAAATTTGGGTTGAATACTCTACCCTCGAAAACTGTTGCGATCCCCTATACTTGTGGGTTATCAAGACTATTTTCTGGCGCCGTTGCCGGGGAGCATAGCTCTATTCTTTGAGTCACTTGGGATTTATATCTGCTTTATCATTATGAAGAACTTGAAGAATCCAAGAAACCAAGATTTATCCCTCAACTACGAGGGGAGGTAAGGAACTGCCATCTAGCTCTGCACTTGATTCACCTTCTGTTTTGAGTAAGCTTGCGACACCTACACCTGCTTCTGCTATTCGTTCTGATATGTCGCATGTTATTGATGATGCCACTTCTGCTATGCATGATACTTATGATGAAACTACCTCTATGCCTGATACTACTATGCCACTTAGTGATTTTCTTGATGAACAACTTGCTAGGGCTAGAGAAATTGAAAATATTGAATCTGATGATACTGATGAAAGTGATGATGAAGAATCACTTGTTATTCCTAAGGGTTATGTTTTTGATCAAGAAGCTTCTTTAGCTATTTTAGCTTGCAAAAATAGAAATGAACTCAAAAGGTTATTAGCTAAATGGAGTAAGCAATCTCTAAATGCTAGAATGAAACCTGACCCTGCTTTTGCTACTTCACCTATCTTTGTTACTGATAAGGATTATGAATTCTCTGTTGATCCTGATATAATTACTTTGGTTGAATCTGATCCTTTTCATGGTTATGAATCTGAAACTGTTGTGGCACATCTTACTAAATTGAATGATATAGCCACCCTTGTTCACTAAAGATGAGAGAACTCGTTACTTTTACATCCTTAAAATATTT
>NW_024113276.1:0-73253 GCF_003073215.2 Triticum urartu | reverse complement strand
GGGTGAGAGTGCGTATAATCCATGGACTCAACATTAGTCATAAAGAACTCACATACTTATTGCAAAAATCTATTAGTCATCAAAACAAAGTACTACACGCATGCTCCTAGGGGGATAGATTGGTAGGAAAAGACCATCGCTCGTCCCCGACCGCCACTCATAAGGAAGACAATCAATAAATAAATCATGCTCCGACTTTGTTACATAACGGTTGACCATACGTGCATGCTACGGGAATCACAAACCTCAACACAAGTATTTCTACTAATCCACAACTACCCACTAGCATGACTCTAATATCACCATCTTTATATCTCAAAACTATTGCAAGAAATCAAACATATCATATTCAGTGATCTACATGTTTTATGTAGGATTTTATGACTAACCATGTGAATGAGCAGTTCCTGTCATCTCTCTAAATAGATATAAGTGAAGCACAAGAGTTTAATTCTTTATACAAAAGATATGTCCTTGCTCTAACAAATATAAGTGAAGCAAAAGAGCATTCTACAAATGGCGGTTGTCTATGTAAAGAGAAACAGACAATCCAAACTTCAAATGATATAAGTGAAGCACATGAAGCATTCTATAAAGCCATACTCAAAAGATATAAGTGAAGTGCATAGAGCACCAAGGACTACCCCATACCAGCATGGTGCATAAAAGAAAAATGAAAACTAAATGCAAAAGACGCTCCTAGATTGCACATATCGCATGAACGAAACGAATCCGAAAACATACCGATACTTGTTGAAGAAAGAGGGGATGCCTTCCGGGGCATCCCCAAGCTTAGACGCTTGAGTCTCCTTGAATGTTTACTTGGGATGCCTCGGGCATCCCCAAGCTTGAGCTCTTGCCTCTCTTCCTTCTTCTCACATCGAGACCTTCTCGATCATCGAACACTTCATCCACACAAAACTTCAATAGAAAATCGGTAAGATCCGTTAGTAAAATAAAGCAAATCACTACTCTAAGTACTATTGCAAACCAATTCATATTTTGTTTTTTCATTGTGTATACTGTAATATAACTTTTCCATGGCTTAATCCACTAATATAAATTGATAGTTTCATCAAAACAAGCAAACTATGCATCAAAAACAAAATCTGTCTAAAACAGAACAATCCATAATAATCTGAACATTCACCATACTTCTGATACTTGAAAAATTCTACCAAAATTAGGAAAAAATAAAAAAATTTGTGTAGGAAGACAGTGCAAAAATAATCAGAACTATTTGACATTCCAGCTAAAAATGTAAAATCGCTCACTACAGCCAAAGTTTCTGTCCTACACCGTACAAGCCATCAAGCAAATGTAAACATCCTAAAGGAAAACCTTGGCACATTATTTTTATAATACAATGGAATTGTACAAGGGGATAATTATTTTTATTGAAAAGTTACTGTAATCAAGATTCACAAAGTTTTCGTGAGCATGAACAAAGTTCAAGGCTAGCTCCCACTTCAACAATGCTTGTCTTTCTCACTTCCGCTTTCCTTTTTGAAAAAGTTTTGGGTTCCCCTCTTTATTTTTGTTGTTTTTAAACTATATAAAAGCACTCAACATAAATAAATGACTCTCTAAAACTTCCGGGTTGTCTCCCTGGCAACGCTTTCTTTAAAGCCATTAAGCTAGGCATATAGTGCTCAAGTAATGGATCCACCTGGATCCCAGTGTTTATCAAAGCCAATTTTAATTAACAATGATTTGTAATTTAGTAGTGAGCACAAAGTAACATATATCATGCAACAACAAAGTCTAACTCTCTTCCTATGCATCGGCATGTCATAAAAGAACAATTCATGCACACAAAGTAAAGGCCAATGCATAGTATAAACAGTTTCTTGCAATTTTATCGTGTTGGCAACATAGAGAGGTGGAGATATAGTTCCTCTCTCATAATAACTGCAAGTAGGAGCAGCAAGCACATGCATATTATATCTATCAAAATCATCATGTGTAATAGTAAAACACAACCCATCAATGTAATCCTTAATAAGGGCAAACTTCTCTGATATAGTGTAGTCGGGAGAATTCAAAAAGATAATAGGACTATCATGTGTGGTTGCAATAGCAACAATTTCATGTTTAACATAAGGAACTATAGCAAGTTCATCTCCATAAGAATAATTCATATTGGCATCTTGGCCACAAGCATAGCAAGCATCATCAAAAAGGGATATTTCAAGAGAATCAATGGGATCATAACAATCATCATAACAACCATCCTCCGGTAAGCATGAAGGGAAATTAAACAATGTATGAGTTGAAGAGTTACTCTCATTAGAAGGTGGGCACGGGTAGCTAATCCGCGCTTCCTCCTTTTGTTCTTCACTCTCCTCCTCATCTTTTTCATCCAATGAGCTCACAGTTTCATCAATTTCTTCTTCCATAGACTCCTGCAAATACTAGTCTCTTCTTGGACAGCGGAGATTTTCTCAATAAGCGCATTAATATAGGAATTATATTCATAATTATCATAGCAATATTTTAAGATAGCTAAATTTTCAGGCCTATAAACATCATCATCATAAGCTTCATGCTTTTCAAACAAAGATTCAATTTCATAAGAACCCTTAAAAGCAACAAATTCTTCTATTTGTTCCACATCATAGTAATCATATATACCATTAGCATAAGAAGCTAAGGTTTCATTATCATTAAATTCACATGAAAAGGGAAGGTGTGGAGCCTTCACCTTAGAGCTACAAGTATAATCATATCTCAAGCATAGTTGCCTAGAATACCAATTCAATACATGACTTTGATCCCATAATAGTTTCCCTTTTTGTGTCAAGCTGATCCAACGTTACTCCCATTACATAATTGAATGGGGTTTTCTCAAGATTATTAAAGTAGTACATAATATTTTTCACATAACCAGCATCGAGGGTTTTAGGAGGTTCCCCATCTCCATGAGTAGCAAGTACACCTAATTTTTTTGGTATTTTGTATTCCATATCCATAACTAAAGATAGAGAACAACAAAGAACAGCAAATAAAAATTACTTAGTGATAAAGCAAACAAGCACACACGAGAATATTCACCCCACGCTATTGCTCCCCGGCAACGGCGCCAGAAAAAGGTCTTGATAACCCACAAGTATAGGGGATCGCAACAGTTTTCGATAAGTAAGAGTGTCGAACCCAACGAGGAGCTAAAGGTAGAACAAATATTCCCTCAAGTTCTATCTACCACCGATACAAATCTACGCACGCTTGACGTTCGCTTTACCTAGTACAAGGATGAAACTAGAAGTACTTTGTAGGTGTTGTTGGATAGGTTTGCAAGATAATAAAGAGTATGTAAATAAAAAGTAGGGGCTGTTTAGATAAATAAACAATAAAGTAAATATAGCGAGTGTGGAAAAGTGGTGTTAGGAGTTGTGAAATTGCCCCTAAGCAATTGACTACTTTACTAGACCGATAGCAAGTATTATGTGGGAGAGGCCACTGCTAGCATGTCATCCCTGACTTGGAATTCTATGCACTTATGATTGGAACTATTAGCAAACATCCGCAACTACTAATGTTCATTAAGGTAAAACCCAACCATAGCATTAAGGTATATTGGCCCCCTTTCAATCAAGTATGCATCAATTTGTATGCTAGGTTGAAGCTTCTGTCACTCTTGCCCTCCAATACAAAGTCCTATCAACATACAACTAACCCTAGGGTGTGATCCACGCGCGCAATCATATGATGGGCACCAAAGGACAACAACATAACCACAAGCAAATTAAAATCAATCATAGCAATTCATCAACCACCGATAGGACAACGAAAATCTACTCAGACATCATAGGATGGCAACAGATCATTGGATAATAATATGAAGCATAAAGCACCATGTTCAAGTAGAGGGTATAGCTGGTTGCGGGAGAGTGGACCGATGTAGATAGAGGGGGGAAGGTGATGGAGATGTTGGTGAAGATGGCGGAGGTGTTGGTGTAGATCGCGGTGATGACGATGGCCCCCGGTGGCACTCCGGTGCCACCGGAAGCGAGGGGGAGAGAGCCCCCCTTCTTCTTCTTCTTCTTCTTCTTCTTCCTTGACCTCCTCCCTAGATGGGAGAAGGGTTTCCCCTCTGGTCCATGGCCTCCATGGCACGGGTGGGGCGAGAGCCCCTCCGAGATTGGATCTGTCTCTCTGTCTCTCTCTGTTTCTGTGTTCCATTCTGGTGCCCTTTCACCGTTTCGGGTATATATGGAGATCCGTAACTCCGATTGGATCGAAACCTTCGCCGTGATTTTCTTTTTCCGAAAATTAGCTTTCTTGCGGCTGAAGAAGGGCATCAACCACCTTACAGGTGGCCCACGAGGGTCAGGGGCGCGCCCCCCTGCCTTGTGGCCACCTCGGGCACCGTCTTGCGTGGATTTTTCTTCCCAAAAATCATATATATTCCAAAAAAATCTCCGTCAGTTTTTATCCCGTTTGGACTCCGTTTGATATGGATATTCTGTGAAACAAACAACGTGCAACAAATAGGAACTGGCACTGGGCACTGGATCAATATGTTAGTCCCAAAAATAGTATAAAAGGTTGCCAAAAGTATAGGAAAGTTGTAGAATATTGGCATGGAACAATCAAAAATTATAGATACGACAGAGACGTATCAGCCCCAAAATTTAATCCATGGTCGTGATGCCCGATCACCTTTGATCGCCGAGATCATACGATCTGTATCAGTCACGGTGGCTTAGCCGCACTGGTCTTAGACCCGATAATTGATGGTTTCCACCTGACTCGTGTCCTTATGGACGGCAGTAGCAGCCTTAACCTGCTCTATCAGGTTACAGCGCGAAAAATGGGCATTAACCCATCTCGGATCAAGCCCACCAGGACTACCTTCAAAGGAGTCATACCAGGTGTAGAGGCCTGCTGTACGGGCTCAATGACACTCGAGGTTGTCTTTGGATCTCCGGACAACTTCCGAAGCGAGGAGTTAATCTTCGATATCGTCCCCTTTCGCAGCGGCTATCATGCACTGCTCGGATGAACTGCGTTCGCTTGATTCAATGCAGTACCACACTATGCTTATCTCAAGCTCAAGATGCCCGGTCCACGCAGCGTCATAACGGTTAACGGAAAATACGGAACTCTCCCTCGTACAGAAGAGCACACAGCTGCCTCAGCAGCAGAAGTACAGAGCAGCCTTCTCAAGAAGAACCTTAATTCGGCTGCCGAGCCCGCGGACACCGTTAAGAGGGTTCGAACTACTCTTCAGCAGGAAAGCTCGGCTCATCAGGAGCTCGACTAGCAATCCGGCCTCCGTCGTAGTTCCGATTAAGTGGTGGCATACATGCCGCGCGTACATAATTACGCACTCAAAATACCATGGGCATCCACGGAGGCATAGCCAACTTGTGGTCCGTAATACGGGTCAACCAACGTCGGATACACATACACTTTTATTTTTACTTATTTCCTTTTTCAGGTCTCAATCCCACAGGCACCATCTGATGGCCTGGTCATCGGTCCTCTTGAAGGATAAACACACCAAGACGGCGACAAACGCAGACGTATGGGGGCTTTTTAGGTGATTTCGTTAACGATAACTTTACCTATTTTTCAGGACCCTCATGCAGCTCTGCCTTGGTTTCGGCATGTCAAATAGCCCGTTGCTTATCATACTACATGTATCAATGCGCCTTGACGTACTAATTAAATTACAATGAGAACAGTTTCCGGCTGGAGCTGTAGGACTCGACTTTTTTGTACCTTTTCTGTTATCTTTCCTTTTTTCCTTTTCAGCTCCCTTGTGGATAATCCTATTAGGTAGCACTTGTACACTTTGGTACGCTTGATGTTTGCCAGGGGCTCCATAGCACCCAACATTACGACAACAAAAGTCTGAACACTTTTTATAAGTATAGTTCGGCACCCCAAATTTAGCATTATATGCATTGGTCCGAATCATGTCTTTGGTCAATAGTTGGGTTGCCCGGCTCCTATGCTTGCTACCTTACGTTCCGCTACATCGGCTAAGGTAGTAAAGGGAGAACTACTGCAATTGTTCCTTGGTTTATCCAAAGGAGCACCTTAGTAGAGAAAGCCAAAAACTGACTGTCATGATGCGGCGAGGGCCGGTCAGCTGTTTGGAGGATGCAAATCATTGCACATATCTTCCGCATTACGCGAAGGATTGGTACTTCCCGATCAGACGCTTATAGTTCCCTAGTTCGGATACTAGGGGTTGCGCCCATGTTTTTATTGTCGCACTCCTATGGCTAAGTGAGGGCGTTACAGCCGCATAGTCTGGTTGCCTGGTTCGTTGCGCTAAATAACTCCTTCAAGGACCATCTAATTGGATCAAGATTGTTTAGATTCCATCCCAAACACCCCCGTACTACCTACGTGGGGGCAGAAGTCGACGACTAGTTAACCCTCAGATTTCATACAACACGGCCGCACAGGAAGTAAAAATTTAAAAACATAACAAGCATTATATGGCATAAATATTTTGTTTTACAAGGTAGAGGGGGCTTGAGTACATTCACTCAAAGATAATATCTTTTGCACAATGATCCGCAACAATGCGGGACCCCTCCAAGAAACCATCAAAATAAAACTCGGGTTGGCGGTGCTCCTTGCCCTCAGGTGGCCCCTTGGTCATTAGCTTCTTGGCTTCCATATTTGCCCAATGCATCTTGACGCGGGCAAAGGCCATCCATGCACCTTCGATACAGACCGACCGCTTTATCACCTCCAGATATGGGCAAGCATCAACAAGCCGCTTCACAAGTCTGAAGTAGCTGCTGGGCATCGGCGCGGCAGGCCACAGTCGGACTATAAGCTCCTTCATGGCCAGCTCGGCCGCCTTGTGCAACTCGACGAGCTGTTTCAGCTGGTCGCTGAAGGACAACAGATGTTTGGGTCCAAGATATTGATACCAAAACAGCTTCTCTGTAGAACTACCTTCTTCGGCCCAATAGAACTCGGTAGCATCTGATATGCTACGCGGCAAATCCGTAAACGCCCCTGGAGAACTCCAAATTCAGGTAAGTAATAGGAACATTTCCTTCATAGACTTGCTTTGCATAACAAAAGCCTTACCCGCCGCGATCTTCCGGGCCGCCTGGATTTCCTGAAGGGTGCTCTAGGCTTCGGCTCGAGCCTCCTGCGCACTCTGGAGGGCCTTCGCAAGTTCGGACGCTTGCGTCTTGGAATCACGCTCCAAGGACTCGCACTTCTTGACGGCGTCCTGGAGCTCTTGCCGAACCTCGCCAACCCGGGCCTCGTGCTTCTCGCGCGCGGTGCATTCCTTGGCCGCTTTGTCCTCGGCTTTATTTAATACCTTCTTGAGGGCCGCCACCTCGGTCGTGGCCCCTAATAAAGTTCGTGGCACTTTAGTTAGCACGAACCATTCATCCTTCCCAAACATACACATAGGATACTGCATACCTTTGTTGTCCTCCAGTTGCTTCTTCACGAGGCTGAGCTCTTTCTTGGTCCACACAAGGTCCTACTTCAGTCCGGGGACCTCCACAATATGAGCGGTAGCAGCCAGCAGTGGCGCCTGCTTATTCACATAGACATATTATATTAGACTCCTGCAAAAATTATTTTGATCCCCTGTTCGGCTTTTCCTTTCCGGACACGGAACAGGGCATCAGGGGCTACTGTCCACATTGTGATATTTCTATAATTATTACCTCAAAGCCTGTTAAAAGGCTAGTGCAGGCCTCGGTTAGTCCGCTTTTGGCGGACTGAACCTTTTCGATCACCGTACCCATGAGGAAACGGTGCTCGTCCACTATGGCGGCGCCTTGCAGCGCCTCCAGCAGGTTGTTTGATGCCTCTGGTTGGACAGAGGTCATCGGTGGAACATACACGCCTCCTCCTTTCGAGGAAGGCCGTTCGCTGGACTCCGGAGCCATATAGGTCTCCGGAATGGTATCCGGCTGAGGGCCGAAGGGAACTTGGCCCCCGCTGCCAGTCCCCATGGGGGATTTCCCCCCGTGTGTCCGGCAGCCGAGGAGTCATCCTGCGGCGCCTTAACAATTTCTGGAATCTCCCCCTGGTCTGCGAAGATCCTTTGGGATGCCACCTCGTCATCACCCTTGGGTGAGGCAGAATGAGCGGCGGCGGAGGCATGCTAGCCATCTTCTTTTAGTCTAGCGAATCCTCTGTCGAGGATCGCGGGGAGCCGTCAGGGGCCGGACTATAATGGCATAGTTTAAACATATTAATGTTATAAACTAGAAAGGCCAGGTAATGGGAGGTGCGTAGGGTTTTGGTACTTACAAGGCAGATCGAGGCTTGGTCCTGGGCATTCGCTCTGGACTGCTTTCGACATCCCATGCGGAGTTATCCGCAAGGGAGCCCTTCCCCCTCTTGGGTGCTTTCGCCTCCAGATTCGTGGAGGCCTCTCTTTTCTTATTTCCCCCCTTCGGAGGGACGCCGCTTTCTTCTCCCCCCTTGTCGTCGTCTCCGGCTACCGAAGAGTCGGTCTCATCTTCGGACGACATGTCCGAAGCACCCTTTCGGCGAAGGCCGCTCCTGCTCCCTTTGGCTATCTTCTTGGACTTCTTCTCCGGCACATCATAAGGCGCCGGGAATAGCATCTTCGTTAGGAATGGGGTTTCCTCGTCTTCGGGAAGTGGAGCGGGACAATTAATCCGCACCGCTATGTCAATCCAGGCCTGAAAATTGATAGGAAGGCTTAGACTCCTTCCCAAAATATGCCAGTAAAGGCTAGACCTTGAATACATGAAAGAACTTACCGAATTGTCCTGGCGCTTTAAGTTGAGCTCGCGATCTTCGGTCGTGGGCGGTGGTGTCTCGCCGGCCTTGAAGAGCACTTTCCAAATATCTTTGTGCGTTGTGCCTGTCGGATGTGGGGTTCCGGCTAACCCTTAAGGTTCGAACACTAGGGTGAGCGCGAAGTCTTTCCCTTCTACCAATCTACGCTCTAGCAAGCTAAGATCTTGCGGACGAACTCGACGAACTCGCAACACAGAAAGACACAGGGTTTATACTGGTTCTGGCCACCGTTGTGGTGCAATACGCTACTCTAGTGTGGTGGTGGTGGATTGCCTCTTGGGCTGATGATGAATAGTACAAGGGAGGAACTGCCTCCTGAGGTTGAGGTGTTCTTGTGCGTACGAACTTGTAGTGCGAGGATTCCCTCTCCCCCTCCTATGGTGGCTAGTCCTATTTATAGAGGCCCTGGTCCTCTTCTCAAATATCGAGCGGGAAGGGAGCCAACAATGGCGGGCTAATTTGAAGGGGACAACTACTACAAGCTATCCTGACAAAAGGTAGTCTGCGCCTGTGAAAGGCTCTGGGGTGACGCCGTCTCGAACTCCACAATGACCTCCGCCTTGCCGTCCTCCTGGTCTTGGTCTTGTTGCACCGAAATGGCAACCTTTTCCTGATGCCTCGGTACACCGCGGCTGCGCCTGCCTCCCTTGCACCAAAGAGGAAACAAGGACGCTGCGCGTGTTGGCGCCCGCCTGGTGTCGATTGTCATGGCTCATGTCACGAGAGCCTCGCGAGGTTTGCCCCGCCTTGATATCTCCTCTCCTCGCGAGCCTGCCTGACCAGGCCACTCTTGAGGAGGTCTTGCGTCGTCCACCTCGCGAGGCTTGGCCCCTCGCGAGGGTCTTGGGTGCCTTGTTGGTGAAGAGGGGTCGTACAGCCTGCTGGCTCCACCACGCCGTAGGCCGCAGGCAGGCAAGTCTGAGGACCCCCGTTCCTAGAACACCGACAGTAGCCCCCGGGCCCAAGGTGTGCGCGGGCTTGGCTTCGCGGCGAAGCCAAGGGTCAAGTTCGGAGCACCGCAGGCCCCCAAAAGCCTGCGGCCTTGGTTGGCGCGTGGCGGTTGTTTGGACGTGGGCGTCTCCGCTTCCCCATGCCGCCTTAGCAACTGCACGACTTGACAAGTCCCTGCGACATACATCAGGCCTCGTGGAGGCGTTTAGACTTTTCATTTGGTATTGTGAGAACAATATGCTCATAATATTTGCTTCGAGATTTTGCATTTTCCTTCCTATTTGCTTTGTTCTGCGTCGGCAGAGCCCGACCCCGCACATACCTGAACCGCCATTGGGCCGACCGAAGACCAGGACGGTCCAAGGAGTGAAGGGCTACATGACCAGTTAGGCTCCTGAGTTGCGATGCTTAGGAGTCCCCCTTGATGTGCGAACAGCATATAGGGAGAGTTCGTGAGGATAGATTAATGTTCCTCGTCGACAGAGCCTGGCCCCGCGCATACCTCAACTGCCATTGGGCCGACCAGAGACGAGGACGGACCAAGGAGTGAGGGGCTACGTGACCAGTTAGGCTCTTGAGTCACGATGCTCAGGAGTCCCCCTTGATGTTCAAACAATTTCCATACCTACCCTCGCCAAGGCCTCGGGAGGGCCGCGCGATGCCCAGGTCTGGGGGACCTAGTTGGGTGGCGTGCGCTTGGGTGTGACCTAAGCGCAGCCCCCTCGCGCGACTCTCTTGAGGGGAGGCGTCGTTTTGAGGTTGGGCGCTGAGCTCTAGGCTCCCTGAGGTTGGTGCGACCGTGGGGTCACCCTCAGTTATTTATCACCAGCGCTGAGCATAGTGCTTCCGCTTGTGCACGGGCATAGCCGCTCCTCGGCAGTGTCGACAGCCAGCGCGGAGCATGGAGCTTCCACTTGGGCGTGGGATGGCCCTCCCCCCTCCGGGAGGAGCCTTTGGGGCGTGTACAGCCCCACCCTGACACGTGGCTTGCATGGCAGGGCTATGAGGTGTATCTGGGCACTCGTGAGCCAGCGCGGGACTCACGAAGCCCTACCTCAAGGCGGGTTGCGCCTGGTCTTGAGTCTTGGTGACTGTATGTTCTTGCAAGATGGTTAGATGAAAGCACTCTACGTCCTCAGGTCCCGGCCCTCGTGCGAGCTCAGCCGCCGCTGGTATGCCAGGTCATGATGCTGTGGTCAAGGCCAGGGGTGAGGGCTGGAGAGCCAGTAAGAGCTCATGAGTCGCGATGCTCAGGAGCCCCCCTTTTAACGTGCAAGCGGGTTGCATGGGATAAACAGACCCGCGGCGGGCGGTGATCGAGCAGGTGATAGCAGTTGGCAGGTTAAGCATGAATAGCAGATCGACTTGGATAAATGCAGGAAGATGCATGCCACTGGGTCTGGTCCGAGCGGCGTGGGGATGATGCAGCCCGAGGGGCGCCCCCAGCAAGGTAAGCTAAAGACATAAGCAAAAGGGATACATGCCACAGGGACGAACCCATGTGGCCTAGGAATAATGCAGCCTGAGGGGCGCTCCCAGCTTCAATGCACTTGGAAGATGTCACCTGGTCCTGTAGATGAAGTAGAGTTGGTGCAGCTGAAGCCACACGTCGATGGAATGGCTCCTCATGAGCCACCGGGACCCTGAGCCTCGGGAGGCTCTGGGGGCTCGGGAGGTTCCCTGAAGGCCATCCCCATCTCCCCTAGAGCGGCATGGGACCTGGCCTCCTAAGCCGCCAGGACTTGCCGGGCGTCGCGCTGATAGGCCAACGCTATGCTTGGCAAGCCGAAGGGCATGCGAACGTAGATGTGTGGTGGACCCTCACAGCGGCCCGCACGTGATGGCCAGAAGCGCCACTGAGTTGCATCCCTGTTGAGCCCTTGGATGTTGATGCAAACGCGCAGCCCGGCATCCTCACCTGGATGGGGTGATGCGCCTTATGAGCGGCCGTGGCCGCGCATGGCCCTTGCTTCTTCCAGTTCTTCGGTGGTCTTGGTGATGAACTCCTGAGTGGTGGGCACTCCTTGCCCTGTGCTCTCCCGAGGAAAGCGTGCCGTGAAGTACGCTTCCAAGTGGTGCCCAAGCGCCTCCCTCGTGAGGTTGGCAAGGTCTGAGGCTCTCCAGAAGAGAGCCCCCGAGCCCTGCCCGAGGAGGGCGCCGGGTGCGCTTTCCTATGCAGTGGAGGGAGGCGCCCCTGGAGCGGGCGCTAATCCCGACGAGGCTCCTGACACGACGCCTTCTTCTTGGGGTCCTGCACGGCGCGACAGCTTCTTCTTGGGGATGGTCTCCTGAGGGCCTTCACTTCTGCTGTCAGCATTGTCGGTTGCTGTAGCTTGGAAGGCGCGCTCAAGGGAGCACACCGCTTCCCTTTCTTCACATGGGACCGTGATGATTCCCCCACTTCCTGGCATCTTGAGGACGTTGTAGCCATGGTGAGTGACTGCCATGAACTTGGCCAGGGCCGGATACCCGAGGATGGCATTGTACGGCAGGCGGATGTGCGCGACATCGAAGTCGATGAGCTCAGTGCGGTAGTTGTTGCGCTCCTCGAAGGTGACAGGCAGGCGGACTTTCCCTACCAGTGTGGTGGAACCGTCGATCACTCCCGAGAAAGGCTTGGTTGGCTGGAGCTGCTCATAGGGCACATGGAGGTTGTCGAACGTGTCGACGGACAAGACGTCAAGCCCTGCGCCACCGTCTATTAGAGTTTTGGTGACTTGCACATTGCTGATGACTGGGGAGCACAGCATTGGCAGGGTGCCAGCGGTGGTTGCGCACTTGAGCTGGTCGGCCGAGTCGAAGGTGATGACGCATTGGGACCACCTGAGTGGGCGCGTGGCCTCGAGCTTGGGGAGCGTCGCGTTCACCTCGCGAGCGAACTATTTGAAGATGCGCTGAGAGGCTGAGGCCTGAGCACCGCCTAAGATGCAAGCGATCGCACGCGGCTCCTGGAAGCCTCCAGCCCCTCATCCTAGTGGTGGTGGTCTTTCCTTCTTGGTGGCGGCAACGGGGGAAGACCGGCGTTGCCTTGGGGGCGATCCTCACGAGGCGGGTCCCTCCAGGCGCCCTCGCGAGGTTGGTCCTGCCAGCGGTCTTCACGAGGCCGGTCGCGCCACTCCTGGTGCGGGCCACGGTCGTCCCAGCGTCCGCCTCCGCGTCCTCCTTCGCGGCCGTAGCCCCGGTCGTTGCGCTCGGGGCGTCGACCGAAGCGTCCTTCCCGAATGGCTCTGAGCTCTTGACAGTCGCTGGTGGTGTGGGTGTTCAGGTTGTGGAAGGCGCAGAACGGGCGATCGTTCTTGGATGACTCGGGCTGATCTCTGCCTCGCTTGGTGTCGGGCTCCGCTGCGAGCACTACTGCCTCTTTGCGCTTCACATCCATGGCCTTGGCCTTCTTCTCCTCCACTCCTGCAGCTGGCAGCTCAAGGAGAGAGAGGCGCCCCTCCTCAGCTCTTGCGCACTTGGTCGCCAGGTTGAATAGCTCCTGAGATGTGCAAAGCTCCTAGTGGATAGCCAGCTCTTCCTTCATCTTGACGTCACGGATGCCGCCTGAGAACGCTAAGATGATGGCTTCGTCCGTGACCTTGGGGATCTTGAGGCGGGTGTTGTTGAAGCGCTGGATGTACTTCTGGAGGGTTTCTCCTAGCTGTTGCTTGATGCGGTGTAGATCGCCCGCGGCCGGTGGGTGGTCGCGAGTGCCATGGAAGTTGGCGACGAAGCGGTCACGCATCTCGTCCCAGGAGGAGATCGAGCCGTGCTGCAGGTTCAGGAGCCAGGAGCGGGCCCCATCCTTGAGAGCCATGGGAAACCAGTTCCCCATGACTTTTTTGTCGGCATTGGCCGCTTCGATGCTCAACTCATAGAGCTGCAGGAACTCCGCAGGGTTGGCGGTGCAGTCGTATCAAGGAGGTAGATCTAGCTTGAACTTGCCTGGCTAGGCGACGGTACACAGTTCGTGGTGAAGGCGCGGCAGCCAGCCTTGGTCGCCGGGGCCCGCTTCTAAGGCGGAGCTTGGTCTTGGTGAGATCCACGATGCGCCACTTCAGGCGGCATGCGGTCTTGACGAGGTGGCACGGGGAGCGCCGATGCAGCTTCTCGCGGCCGCGGGATTTCTTGGCAGCTTCTTTCTTCACACGCGGGCGCCGGGCGCGGTGGATCATGCCGTGGAGGCACGCGCCATGGTGCCAAGGCGCCATCTTGGAGTCGAGGCGGTGGAGGCACGCCATGAGCCCCGTCGCCCGCGGCTGGTTGAGGGGGAGGCAGAGAGTGGGACGACGTCGGAGAGCCCCCTGTGGCACGGACGAGCTCGGCGACGCGGTCGAGCCACTCCTCATAGAGGTTGTCGACGGAGCAGTAACGCAGGAGCTCATTTGCCGCGATGAGAGCGGCCCGTGCTTCCATGGGAGCGCGGTGTGCGTGGGATGAAGAACCAGCAGGGGTGAGTGATGGAGTAGCGGTGCAGCCGTCCTGCCGCACTGAAGGATGCAACAAGGACGCCTGCTGCTCGTTCCCCACCGGGCCGGTGGTAGCGTTGGCGGCAGGGGACGTAGAATGACGAGGTGGCACGCCGACGGGAGCCGTCTGAGCAACGCAGACGGCGAGTGCAACCCGACGCTCAGCTCGAGCACGGCGAGCGTACGACATGGAGACGGCGGAGCGACGGACTAACGGAAAGGAAGCTACGGTGCAACCCTACCTGGCGCGCCAAATGTCGGATGTGGGGTTCCGGCTAACCCTTAAGGTTCGAACACTGGGGTGCGCGTGAAGTCTTTCCCTTCTACCAATCTACGCTCTAGCTCGCTAAGATCTTGCAGATGAACTCGATGAACTCGCAACACAGAAAGACACAATGTTTATACTGGTTCGGGCCACCGTTGTGGTGTAATACCCCACTCCAGTGTGGTGGTGGTGGATTGCCTCTTGGGCTGATGATGAACAGTACAAGGGATGAACTGCCTCCTGAGGTTGAGGTGTTCTTGTGCGTACGAACTTGTAGTGCGAGGATTCCCTCTCCCCCTCCTATGGTGGCTAGTCCTATTTATAGAGGCCCTGGTCCTCTTCTCAAATATCGAGCGAGAAGGGAGCCAACAATGGCGGGCTAATTTGAAGGGGACAACTAGTACAAGCTATCCTGACAAAAGGTAGTCTGCGCCTGTGAAAGGCGCTGGGGTGATGCCATCTCGAACTCCACGATGACCTCCGCCTTGCCGTCCTCCTGGTCTTGGTCTTGTTGCACCGAAATGGCAACCTTTTCCTGATGCCTCGGTACACCGCGGCTGCGCTTGCCTCCCTTGCACCAAAGAGGAAACAAGGATGCTGCGCGTGCTGGCGCCTGCCTGGTGTCGATCGTCATGGCTCACGTCACGAGAGCCTCGCGAGGTTTGCCCCGCCTTGATATCTCCTCTCCTCGCGAGCCTGCCTGACCAGGCCACTCCTGAGGAGGTCTTGAGTCGTCCTCCTCGCGAGGCTTGGCCCCTCGCGAGGGTCTTGGCTGCCTTGTTGGTGAAGATGGGTCGTACGGCCTGCTGGCTCCGCCATGCCGCGGGCCGCAGGCAGGCAAGTCTGGGGACCCCCATTCCCAGAACATCGACAATGCCGAAGAGCTCTTGTAGCGTCTGATGCTTGGCCGGATTGAACTCCCACAAAAAGCAAGTCTGGTGTTGGCATGGAAGGATCCGGCGAATGAGCATAACCTGTATCACGTTGACGAGTTTGATCCTCTTGGTTAGCATGTTCTAAACGCACGTCTGGAGCCCGGTCAGCTCGCTCGAAGAGCCCCAGGCGAGTCCCTTCTCTTGCCAGGAGGTAAGCCACAGTGGAGTTCCGGATCAGAATTCGGGGGGTGCTGCCCAGTTGGTATCGCGCGGCTCGGTGATGTAGAACCACCCCGACTGCCACCCCTTCACCGTTTCCACAAAGGAACCTTCGGGCCATATCACGTTGGGCATCTTACCCACCATGGCGCCTCCGCACTCTGCTTGTGAGCCTTTCACCACCTTCGGCTTTACATTAAACGTCTTCAGCCATATGCCAAAGTGAGTCGGGATACGGAGGAAGGCCTTGCAAACGATTATGAATGCTGACATGTTGAGGACAAAATTGGGGGCTAGATCATGGAAATCTAGCCCGTAGTAAAACATCAGTCCGCGGACAAATGGGTGGAGTGGGAATCCGAGCCCGCGGACAAAGTGTGCAAGAAATACAACCCTCTCATGGGGCTCTGGGGTAGGGACGATCTGTCCTTCATCCAGGAGATGGTGAACGATCTCCTTGGCTAGGTATCCGGCCTCTCGAAGCTCCTTGATGTCCTTCTTCTTGATAGAAGAAGCCATCCCCTTGCCACCAGCTCCTAATCCGGACATGGTTGGAGTGCTTTCTCGAGTGGGAAACAAATGAGAACTTGGGCGCTGGAGCTCAAGAGTGGAAAGGCAGGAGAAGAGAGAAGGCGTGGGAGAAGAAAGGGGAATCTTATCTCCTTATAAGGGCAGTGAATATTGAACGCCACCCCACTCGCCTCAACATTCACCTGCTCCCGAGGGCTGTGTAAACGGCACGGTTGGGCTACCCACACCCGTATTGATGAGATACCTATAATAAGGGGACACGATCTCTGCTTCGACAAGACGTGCCAATGGCAACTGCGTCTCGAAACATGGAGCGGCACGCAAAAAACGGTTCGAAATTATGACCGGATGGACGTGATGTCATGTTGTAAAAGTTGTCAGCGGATTGGACTCGTGTATTATTATATTCTCTCTACGGTTGTGTGTGGTGTGTGTTGCAGATCCGGACATAATCAATTCATCCGAAGAATATTCTAGAGTTCAGAAGGAGGAACCCGTCTTGTAATGCCGAAGAAAGCACTACACATCGGATACCTTTTCATTGAAGCCAGGTTCAGGGGCTACTGAGGGAGTCCTGGACTAAGGGGTCCTCGGGCATCCGGCCCGTTAGCCATGGGCCGGACTGATGGGCTGTGAAGATACGAGGACCGAAGACTGCACCTGATTCCGGATGGGACTCTCCTTGGCGTGGAAGTCAAGCTTGACGACCGGATATGTAGATTCCCTTCTTTGTAACCGACCTTGTGTAACCATAGATCCTCCCGGTGTCTATATAAACCGGAGGACTTAGTCCGGATAGGACACTCATTATCATAGCCATACAAGCTAGACCTCTAGGGTTTAGCCATTACGATCCCGAGCTAGATCAACTCTTGTAACACTCATATTCATCAATATCAATCAAGCAGGATGTAGGGTATTACCTCCATAGAGAGGGCCCGAACCTGGGTAAACATTGTGTCCCTTGTCTCCTGTTACCATCGACCTTAGACGCATAGTTCGGGACCCCCTACACGAGATCCGCCGGTTTTGACACCGACATTGGTGCTTTCATTGAGAGTTCCACTGTGCTGTCGCTAAGAGGTTTGATGGCGCCTTCAATCGTCAATAATGACGCCATCCAGGGAGAAACCTTTCTCCCCGGACAGATCTTCATGTTCGGTGGCTTCGTATCGTGGGCCAATTCACTTGGCCATCTGGAACAGATCAAAAGCTACGCCCCTGGCCATCAGGTCAGATTTGGGAGCTTGAACTACGTCGCGGACATCCTAAAGTAGTGCATAATATCTTTCACATAATGATCATCGAGGGTTTTAGGAGGTTCCCATCTCCATGAGTAGCAAGTACACCTAAATTTTTTTGGTATTTCGTGTTCCGTATCCATAACTAAATATACAGAACAACTTGGAACAGCAAATAAAATCTACTTAGTGACAAAACAAACAAGCACACATGAGAATATTCACCCCACACTATTGCTTCCCGGCAAGGGCGCCAGAAAAAGGTCTTGATAACCCACAAGTATAGGAGATCAGTTGTATCCTATTTCGATAAGTAAGAGTGTCGAACCCAACGAGGAGCTAAAGGTAGAACAAATATTCCCTAAAGTTCTATCGACCACCGATACAACTCTACGCATGCTTTACGTTCGCTTTACCTAGAACAAGTATGAAACTAGAAGTACTTTGTAGGTGTTGTAGGCTAGGTTTGCAAGATAATAAAGAGCATGTAAATATAAACTAGGTGCTGTTTAGATAAAGACACAACTAAGTTAGTTTTAGTAGAGATCTTTTTGTCACAAGAACGTTATTTGTCCCTAGGCAATCGATAACTAGACCGATAATCATTATTACAATTTTATATGGGGGAGAGGCATAAGCTAACATACTTTCTCTTATTGGATTATATGCACTTATGATTGGAACTCTAGCAAGCATCCGCTACTACTAAAGATCATTAAGGTAAAACCCAACCATAGCATTAAAGTATCAAGTCCTCTTTATTCCCATACGCCATGACCCACTTATCCGGGTTTCTGTTTCTATCACTCACGTGTAACGCCCGAATAATTAAGCTAAAGTAATCCCACGTTAACAATGCCACGTCACCTCCGCTACTATTGCTAATCTCGCGTTGGATCAAGACTGTTCAAATTCAAATTTTGAATTTTTGTCAAACATCAAAAATTTTCAAATACTAAAACTAAAATGTTCGTAGGGTGTCAATTCATTCCTAGGTATTTATGGTGAAGGAACCACGCTTTTACGGATGCCTAAATATTTAAAATGAATTAAATCAGAAAGAAAAATAAAAAAGGAATTAATTAAATAAAAATAATTAATTAATTAACTTAATTAATTCTGTTAATTAACTATTAAACCTAATTAACCTACTAACTAATCTAATTAAACAGTTAGTTAGTTAGTTAGATAATGACATGCGGGACCCACACGTCAGCTTGACCAGTCAACACCTCTATTGACTGATGACGTCATGCTGATGCAATAATACTATTTTCAATTTGAATTAATAATTTAGAAAATGATTTAAAACTTTAAAAGTTAGTATAGAATAATCTGTAATTCAGATGAAAATACTTTGTACATGAAAGTTGCTCAGAACGACGAGACAAATCCGAATACGTAGCCCGTTCGTCCTCCACACATCCCTAGCATAGTGAACATGCAACTTTTCCCCTCCGGTTCATCTGTCCGAAAACGCGAAACTCCAGGGATACTTTTCCGGATGTTTCTCGCCCTTCACCGGTATCACCTCCTACCGCGTTGGGGCACGCCTAGCACCGCTTGTTATCGTTTCATGCATCGTTATGCATCTATTTGCATTTTATTCAATATATCTTCCCCCTCTTCTCTCCGGTAGACTACGAGACTGACGCCGCTGCTGGTGCCCCGATTGACTACGTTTTTGACGACCCCTACTCGCCAGAGCAACCAGGCAAGCCCCCTGATCACCAGATATTGCCTATTCTTCTCTCTACTGCTCGCATTAGAGTAGTGTAGCATGTTACTGCTTTCCGTTAATCCTATCCTGATGCATAGCCTGTCTTTGCTACTACTGTTGTTACCTTTACCTGTAATCCTAAAAGGTTAGTATAGGATGCTAGTATTCCATCAGTGCCCTACATACTTGTCCGTCTGCCATGCTATACTATCGGGTCGTGATCACTAGGGAAGTGATCACGGTATATACTTATATACATATAGATGATACATGTGATGACTAAAGACGGGTCGGCTCGTAGAGTACCCGCGAGTGATTCACGGATTGGGGGCTGAAAGGACCTTTGGCCCGACGGCCCTCTGGGTGGATCTTTGTGGCGAAGCGATAGGGCAGGTTGAGACCACCTAGGAGATAGGTGAGCCTGGCCCTGGTCGGCGTTTGCGGTTACTTCAAAATATCACGCTTAACGAGATCTTGGTATTTGATCTGAGTCTGGCCACTGGCCTATACGCACTAACCAACTACGCGGGAACAGTGAAAGTGCAACTATCCCTCGGTGGTTTTGGTAATTCCTAACAACATATAGCTCATTGAGCTAATGCTATTTCAAGATAAATATTTTAGGAAAGCTCAATGATTGGCATGGCATGGATTAGAAAAGTGGACCCCTCAAAGTGCCAAGGACAAAAGGATTGTCTCAAGCTCAAAGCACAAGACTCTAATAGTTTCATTTTAGTGATCCAAGATCACATTGAGTCCATAGGAAAAGCCAATACTATCAAGAGGGGGTGAGGTGCTGCTTAATGAGGTTCTTGCTGAAAATGCTTAGTGATATGCTCCAAAGCCCTCAACTACTTTCTCATATCCACATATGTCCCAAACCAAAATTTAAACTCGGCCCCACGGAAATTTTCTATCCAGCGCACCGAGTTCTCTTGACATAGCCACTGTCAGAAACCCTAGTCTTTTTGGTCTCACCGATAGGGATATCGGTCTCACCGAGATGGGATTGTAATCTCTGTTTCCCTTTGTAATGTTTCAGTCAAACCGAGATGAGCGATCGGTCTCACCGAGATTGCAATGCAAACCCTCTGTTTCCCTTCCGTAACGTTTCGGTCCAACCGAGATGAGCGAATCGGTCCCACCAAGTTTGCCTGACCAACTCTCTAGTTAGTCTATTACCAAAATCGGTCTCAGCGAGTTTGTGTAATTGGTCTCACTGAGATTAAGTTATGCCCTACCCCTAATGACATCGGTCCCACCGAGTTGACATGTCGGTCCCACCGAAAACCCTAACGGTCACATTATGAACCAAATTGGTCCGACCGAGTTTCATGATTCGGTCCCACCGAGTTTGGTAAATTGTGTGTAACGGTTATATTTTGTGTGGAGGCTATATATACCCCTCCACCCACTCTTCATTCATGGAGAGAGCCATCAAAACATGCCTACACTTCCAAGATACATTTTCTAAGATAGAACGACCTACACTTGTGTTGAGGTCAAGATATTCCATTCCAACCACATAAATCTTGATCTCTAGCCTTCCCCAAGTTGCTTTCCACTCAAATCTTCTTTCTACCAAATCCAAATCCTGTGAGAGAGAGTTGAGTTTTGGGGAGACTATCTTTTGAAGCACAAGAGCAAGGAGTCCATTATCAACACACCATTTGTTACCTCTTGGAGAGTGGTGTCTCCTAGATTGGCTAGGTGTCACTTGGGAGCCTCCATCAAGATTGTGGAGTTGAACCAAGGAGTTTGTAAGGGCAAGGAGATCGCCTACTTCGTGAAGATCTACCGGAGTGAGGCAAGTCCTTCATGGGCAACGGCCATGGTGGAATAGACAAGGTTGCTTCTTCGTGGACCCTTCGTGGGTGGAGCCCTCCGTGGACTCGCGCAACTGTTACCCTTCGTGGGTTGAAGTCTCCATCAACGTGGATGTATGATAGCACCACCTATCGGAGCCACGGATAAACATCTCCGTGTAAACATTGCGTTTGCTCCCTCAAACTCCTCCCTTTACCTTCATATGCAATTGTATTACTTTCCGCTGCTATACTCTTAGAATTGCATGTGTAGGTTGATTGCTTGACTTGTGCAAAGTTGCTAAAATCTGCCAAGAACTAAAATTGGGAAAAGGCTAGATTTTTATTTGGTCAAGTAGTCTGATCACCCCCCTCTTGACATACTTTCGATCCTACAAGTGGTATCAGAGCTTTCGTCTCCATTTTCTTTGATTTCCATAGCTTTTGGTGGACATAGTCTTGGTTTCATAACCTAGGAGAGTATGGCATCTAGCGAGGGAAATTACCACCATAGAGGTCCTTACTTTGAAGGTACAAATTTTGCTAGTTGGAAGCATAAGATGAAAATGCATATTCTTGGACATAACCCTGCCGTTTGGGCTATTGTGTGTATTGGCTTGCAAGGTGAATTCTTTGATGGGAGAGAACCAAACCGTGAAGCTACCGCAGAAGAGTTGAAGATGCTGCAATACAATGCTCAAGCTTGTGATATTCTCTTCAACGGATTGTGCCCTGAAGAATTCAACAAAATCAGCTGTCTTGAGAATGCAAAGAAAATTTGGGATACTTTGATTGATATGCAAGAAGGTACTGACTCCGTCAAGGAATCCAAATTGGATGTGCTTCAAAGTTAACTTGACAAGTTCAAAATGAAGGATGGTGAAGGTATCGCTGAAATGTACTCTAGGTTTGCTCTCATCACAAATGAGATTGCCGGCTTAGGAAGTGAAGAGATGACCGATAGATTCATCATCAAGAAGATCCTAAGAGCCTTGGATGGAAAATATGATACCGTGTGCACATTGATCCAAATTATGCCCAACTACAAAGATCTCAAGCCAACGGAAGTCATTGGAAGAATTATTGCTCATGAGATGTCACTTAAGGATAAGGAGAGCTTCACAACAAGTCAAGTGGTGCTTACAAAGCCTCATGTGATGCCCCCACATCATCAAATGAGAAGCAAACCTTCAATGAAGAATTGAGCCTAACGGTGAAGAACTTCAACAAGTTCTACAAGTGTAGAAGCAAGGAAATAAGTTCCAAGTCAAGGTCCTACAATGACAAAAGATCTTCTAGTCGTGAGCGTAACTGCTACAATTGTGGAAGACCCGGACACTATTCCAATGAGTATACGGCTCCCTACAAAAGAAGAGAAGATTCTCCCAAGAGAAGAAGTAGGAGAGAAGAATCGCCATCAAGAGAGGGGAGGAGTAGAGATGATCGTTATGAATGAAGACCCTCTCGGAGAAGCAAGGATTCGGAGAGGAAGGACAAGTCATCAAGGAGCTACACAAAACAAAGACATCAAGCTCATGTTGGTGAATGGATATCCGGCTCTGACTCCGACCATCACTCCAAAATAAGTTATCACTCTGACTCCGAATATACTCAAGATGAAGGTGTTGCCGGACTAGCACTTGTGACAACCAACTCCTACTACATATTTGACTCACCAAATGAAGGAATTGGAAGATGCTTCATGGCTAAAGGTCCAAAGGTAACACACCCCGGGTATGTTGATTTCAATAGTGATGAAGATGATTTGCTAGGAGATGATGATTTACTTGTTGACAACTCTAGTTATCAAAACTATGATGAACTTGCTATTAATCATGCTAATAAAGATAAACAAATGACGATGATAAGAAGGAGAATGAGCATCTAACTGAAGAACTAAACACTCTTAAGTTAGCTCATGAAACACCTTGAAAGATCATTGAGAACTTTTAAAGACTCATGAGAAGCTACGCTTTGAAAAGCTCAACCTTGAGCAAGAGCATGAGTTCTTAAAAGCAATCAATGATGATCTTCCCAAGAAAAGTTCTTCTTACATTGCCAAGCGTTTACTCTTGTCTACTTACATGCCACAAGTTAAATCTAGCAACAAGAACAAGAAAGATTCTTCATCTAGTAGTAACAACAATCATGCTAAATCCAATGTTGTTTCTTCTAGTAGTTCTCTTGATTCCACTAATGACTCTCTTAGCCAAGTTACACTTGAGCAAGAAAATAGCTTATTGAAGGGAATTATAGAGAAAGGTGTTTACAAGAGCCTTGTGGATGCCCATGGATTATGGAACAAGGAGTGGCAAGAGCCTAAGCTTGGGGATGCCCATGGCACCCCAAGATAATCTAAGGACACCTAAAAGCCAAAGCTTGGGGATGCCCCGGAAGGCATCCCCTCTTTCGTCTACTTCTATCGGTAACTTTACTTGGAGCTATATTTTTATTAACCACATGATATGTGTTTTTCTTGGAGCGTCTTGTATTATTTGAGTCTTTATTTGTTAGTTTTCCACAATCATCCTTGCCGCACACACCTTTGAGAGAGACACACATGATTCGGAAATTATTAGAATACTCTATGTGCTTCACTTATATCTTTTGAGTTATGTAGTTTTTGCTCTAGTACTTCACTTATATCTTTTAGAGCACAGTGGTAGATATGTTTTGTAGAAACCATTGTTCTCTCATGCTTCACTTAGATTATTTTGGGAGTCCTACAAAACAACATGGTAATTTGCTTTAATTATTTGAGGCATTCAAGATTAAATAAATAAAATTTTCTTACGAGTGTGTTGAATACTATGAGAAGTTTGAAACTTGATAATTGTTTTGAGATATGGAGATGGTGATATTAGAGTCATGCTAGTTGAGTAGTTGTGAATTTGAGAAATGCTAGTGTTGATGTTTGTGATTCCCGTAGCATGCACGTATGGTGAACCGTTATGTTAAGAAGTCGGAGCATGATGTATTTATTGATTGTCCTCCTTATGACTGGCGATCGGGGACGAATGGTCTTTTCCTACCAATCTATCCCCCTAGGAGCATGCACGTAGTACTTTGCTTCGATAACTAATAGATTTTTGCAATAAGTATATGAGTTCTTTATGACTAATGTTGAGTCCATGGATTATACGCACTCTCACCCTTCCACCATTGCTAGCCTCTCTAATACCGTGCACCTTTCGCCGGTATCATACACCTACCATATACCTTCCTCAAAACAGCCACCATACCTACCTATCATGGAATTTCCATAGCCATTCTGAGGTATATTGCCATGCAACTTTCCACCGTTCCGTTTATCATGACATGATCCATCATTGTTATATTGCTTTGCATGATCATGTAGTTGACATTTTAGTAGTGGTAAGGCCACCGTTCATAATTCTTTCATATAAGTCACTCATGCATCATTGCTATCCCAGTACACCGCTGGAGGCATTCATATAGAGTCATACTTTGATCTAGTATCGAGTTGTAATCATTGAGTTGTAAATAAATAGAAGTGTGATGATCATCATTCATAGAGTATTGTCCCAAAAAAGGGAAAGGCCAAAGAAAAAAAAGAAGGCCCAAAAAAAGGAAGAAATAAAAAATTAAATTAAAAGGGGCAATACTTCTATCCTTTTTTTTCCACACTTGTGCTTCAAAGTAGCACCATGATCTTCATAATAGAGAGTCTCCTATGTTATCACTTTCATATACTGGTGGGAATTTTTCATTATAGAACTTGGCTTGTATATTCCAACGATGGGCTTCCTCAAAATGCCCTAGGTCTTCGTGAGCAAGCAAGTTGGATGCACACCCACTTAGTTTCTTTTTGTTGAGCTTTCATATATTTATAGCTCTAGTGTATCCGTTGCATGGCAATCCCTAATCACTCACATTGATATCTATTGATGGGCATCTCCATAGCCCGTTGATACGCCTAGTTGATATGAGACTATCTTCTCCCTTTTTGTCTCCTCCACTACCACCATTCTATTCCACCTATAGCGCTATGTCCATGGCTCACGCTCATGTATTGCGTGAAAATTGAAAAGTTTTGAGAACATTAAAAGTATGAAACAATTGCTTGGCTTGTCATCGGGGTTGTGCATGATTTGAATACTTTGTGTGGTGAAGATGGAGCATAGCCAGACTATATGATTTTGTAGGGATAACTTTCTTTGGCCATGTTCTTTTGAAGAGACATAATTGCTTACTTAGTATGCTTGAAGTATTGTTATTTCTATGTCAATATTAAACTTTTGTCTTGAATCTTTCGGATCTGAATATTCATACCACAATTAAGAGAATTACATTGAAATTATGCCAAGTAGCATTCCACATCAAAAATTCTGTTTTTATCATTTACCAACTCGAGGACGAGTAGGAATTAAGCTTGGGGATGCTTGATACGTCTCCAATGTATCTATAATTTTTTATTGTTCCATGCTATATTATATTTTGTTTTGGACATTATTGGGCTTTATTATACACTTTTATATTATTTTTGGGACTAACCTATTAACCGGAGGCCCAGCCCAGAATTGCTATTTTTTTTTGCCTATTTTAGGGTTTCGTAGAAAAAGAATATCAAACGGAGTCCAAACAGAATGAAACCTTTGGGAACGTGATTTTCGGAACGAACATGATCCAGAGGACTTGGACCCTACATCAAGACATCAACCAGGAGGCCACGAGGTAGGGGGCACGCCCTCCCCCCTCGTGGGCCCCCTGTTGCTCCACCGATGTACTCCTTCCTCCTATATATACCTACGTACCCCCAAACAACCAGATACGGAGCCAAAACCCTAATTCCACCGCCATAACTTTCTGTATCCACGAGATCCCATCTTGGTGCCTGTTCCGGAGCTCCATCGGAGGGGGCATCGATCACGGAGGGCTTCTACATCAACACCATAGCCCTTCCGATGAAGTGTGAGTAGTTTACCTCAGACCTACGGGTCCATAGTTATTAGCTAGATGGCTTCTTCTCTCTTTTTGGATCTCAATACAAAGTTCTTCCCCTCTCTTGTGGAGATCTATTCGATGTAATCTTCTTTTGCGGTGTGTTTGTTGAGACCGATGAACTGTGGATTTATTATCAAGTTTATCTTTGAACAATATTTGAATCTTCTCTGAATTCTTTTATGTATGATTGGTTATCTTTGCAAGCCTCTTCAAATTATCAGTTTGGTTTGGCCTACTAGATTGATCTTTCTTGCAATGGGAGAAGTGCTTAGCTTTGGGTTCAATCTTGCGGTGTCCTTTCCCAGTGACAGTAGGGGCAGCAAGGCACGTATCGTATTGTTGCCATCGAGGATAACAAGTTGGGGTTTATTTCATATTGCATTAGTTTATCCCTCTACATCATGTCATCTTGCTTAAAGCGTTACTCTGTTCTCTTGAACTTAATACTCTAGATGCATGCTGGATAGCGGTCGATTTGTGGAGTAATAGTAGTAGATGCAGGCAGGAGTCGGTTTACTTGTCTCGGACATGATGCCTATATACATGATCATGCCTAGATATTCTCAAAACTATGCTCAATTCTGTCAATTTCTCAACAGTAATTTGTTTACCCGCCGTGAATACTTATGCTCTCGAGAGAAGCCACTAGTGAAACCTATGGCCCTTGGGTCTATCTTCCATCATATTAATCTTCCAATACTTAGTTATTTCCTTTGCCTTTTATTTTACTTTGCATCTTTATCATAAAAATACCAAAAATATTATCTTATCATATCTATCAGATCTCACTCTCGTAAGTGACCGTGTAGGGATTGACAACCCCTTATCGCGTTGGTTGCGAGGATTTATTTGTTTGTGTAGGTACGAGGGACTCTTGTGTGGCCTCCTACTGGATTGATACCTTGGTTCTCAAAAACTGAGGGAAATACTTACGCTACTCTTCTGCATCACCCTTTCCTCTTCAAAGGAAAACCAACGCAAGTGCTCAAGAGGTAGCAAGAAGGATTTCTGGCGCCGTTGCCAGGGTGGTCTACGCAAAAGTCAACATACCAAGTACCCATCACAACCTTTATCTCCCGCATTACATTATTTGCCATTTGCCTCTCATTTTCCTCTCCCCCACTTCACCCTTGCTGTTTTATTCGCCCTCTCTCTCTATCCTCTCTCTCTCTTTCTCTATTTGCCTCTTTTTGCCCATTTCTTGTTTGCTCGTGTATCGGATTGCTTGCTTGTCGTTATGGCTAGTCCCCTATCTTCCCCTTTGTCTCCCGAGTTTGAGGTTCTTCACTTCAAACAAAGACAAGGAGAAAACTTAAAACATGCTTGGTTTAGAATGATGGGGTTTTATCGTAATTGCACCCTAGAGGTGAATTTTAGAATTCTGCTTCGTAACTTTTATGTTGGATTAAATTTATCTCATAGACAACTCTTGGATTGCGTTGCGAAAGGCAATTTTATTGAAATTGATCCCAGTATTGCTCATGAAATTATAGAGGGTATAGTGGGAACACTACCCCAACAAAAGGGGCATCATCATACCCAAGAAGAAACGAATTTTTTTGAGAAACTTTGCGAAGTAACCAAGATCTTACAAAGATCTCTTGAACCTCTTAAGAGCTCTAGCGGGAATCTCCATCGCATGAATATGTTCATTACCCTTTGCAATAAGTGTTTGGATTCTTTAGATCTCAAAATTTCCGAATATGAGGGTAAACGTAAGGAACCTCCCAGATTTGAGCTCTGTAAAAAAAAATTAAAAACCCAAGATGATATTACCTAGATCTATCCTTGCTTTTTATGCCTAGCTAGGGGCGTTAAACGATAGCGCTTGTTGGGAGGCAATCCAATTTTATTTTTATTCCTTGAATTTTGCTCCTGTTTAGTAATAAATAATTTATCTAGCCTCTGTTTTGGTTGTGTTTTTTGTGTTTAATTAGTGTTTGTACCAAGTAGAACCGTTGGGAAGACTTGGGGAAAGTCTTGTTAATCTTGCTGTAAAAAACAGAAACTTTAGCACTCACGAGAACTGCTGCCATTTTTATTTGGAAAGTGCTATTTACTTAATTCTTTTTGAAGATCATTAATAGATAAATTCCTCACATCCAGCAATTTATTTTAGAATTTTGGTGTTTTAGATCTTGCGTTAGCTACAGATTACTACAGACTGTTCTGTTTTGTAGATTCTGTTTTTCATGTGTTGTTTGCTTATTTTGATGAATCTATGGCTAGTAAAATAGTTTATAAACCATAGAGAAGTTGGAATACAGTAGTTTTATCACCAATATAAAACAATAATGAGTTCATTACAGTACCTTGAAGTGGTGTTTTTTTTTCTTTCACTAACGGAGCTCACGAGATTTTCTACTTTAATTTTTGTGTTGTGAAGTTTTCAAGTTTTGGGTAAAGATTTGATGGATTATGGAACAAGGAGTGGAAAGAGCCTAAGCTTGGGGATTCCCATGGCACCCCCAGGATAATCTAAGGACACCTAAAAGCCAAAGCTAGGGGATGCCCCAGAAGGCATCCCCTCTTTCGTCTACTTCTATAGGTAACTTTACTTGGAGCTATATTTTTATTTACCACATGATATGTGTTTTGCTTGGAGCGTATTTTATTATTTGAGTCTTTATTTATTAGTTTTACACAACCATCCTTGATGCACACACCTTTTTGAGAGAGAGACACATGATTCGGAAATTATTAGAATATTCTATGTGCTTCACTTATATCTTTTGAGTTATATACTTTTTGCTCTAGTACTTCACTTATATCTTTTAGAGCATGGTGGTAGATTTGTTTTATAGAAACAATTGTTCTATCATGCTTCACTTAGATTATTTAGAGAGTCCTACAAAACAGGATGGTAATTTGCTTTAATTATTTGAGGCATTCAAGATTAAATAAATAAAATTTTCTTATGAGTGTGTTGAATACTACGAGAAGTTTGAAATTTGATAATTGTTTTGAGATATGGAGATGGTGATATTAGAGTCGTGCTAGTTGAGTAGTTGTGAATTTGAGAAATGCTTGTGTTGAAGTTTGTGATTCCCGTAACATGAACGTATGGTGAACCGTTATGTTAAGAAGTCGGAGCATGATGTATTTATTGATTGTCCTCCTTATGAGTGGCGGTCGGGGACGAGCGATGGTCTTTTCCTACCAATCTATCCCCCTAGGAGCATGCGCATAGTACTTTGCTTTGATAACTAATAGATTTTTGCAATAAGTATGTGAGTTCTTTATGACTAATGTTGAGTGCATGGATTATACGCACTCTCACCCTTCCACCATTGCTAGCCTCTCTAATACCGCGCATCTTTCGCCGGCATCATACAATAACCATATACCTTCCTCAAAACAGCCACCATACCTACCTATCATGGCATTTCCATAGCCATTCCGAGATATAGTTCCATGCAACTTTCCACCGTTCCGTTTATCATGACACGATCCATCATTGTCATATTGCTTTGCATGATCATGTAGTTGACATTTTAGTAGTGGCAAAGCCACCGTTCATAATTCTTTCATATAAGTCACGCATGCATCATTGCTATCCCAGTACACCGCCGGAGGCATTCATATAGAGTCATACTTTATTCTAGTATCAAGTTGTAATCATTGATTTGTAAATAAATATAAGTGTGATGATCATCATTCATAGAGTATTGTCCCCAAAAAAAGAGAATGGCCAAAGAAAAAATGCCCAAAAAAAGGAAGAAAGAAAAAAATAAAATAAAAAGGGGCAATACTACTATCCTTTTTTTCCACACTTGTGCTTCAAAGTAGCACCATGATCTTCATAATAGAGAGTCTCCTATGTTATCACTTTCATATACGAGTGGGAATTTTTCATTATAGAACTTGACTTGTATATTCCAACGATGGGCTTTTCCTCAAAATGCCCTAGGTCTTCGTGAGCAAGCAAGTTGGATGCACACCCACTTAGTTTCTTTTTGTTGAGCTTTCATATATTTATAGCTCTAGTGTATCCGTTGCATGGCAATCCCTAATCACTCACATTGATATCTATTGATGGGCATCTCCATAGCCCGTTGATACGCCTAGTTGATATGAGACTATCTTCTCCCTTTTTGTCTCCTCCACAGCCACCATTCTATTCCACCTATAGTGCTATGTCCATGGCTCACGCTCATGTATTGCGTGAAAATTGAAAAGTTTTGAGAACATTAAAAATATGAAACAATTGCTTGGCTTGTCATTGGGGTTGTGCATGATTTTAATACTTTGTGTGGTGAAGATGGAGCATAGCCAGACTATATGATTTTGTAGGGATAACTTTGTTTGGCCATGTTCTTTTGAAGAGACATAATTGCTTACTTAGTATGCTTGAAGTATTGTTATTTCTATGTCAATATTAAACTTTTGTCTTGAATCTTTCGGATCTGAATATTCATACCACAATTAAGAGAATTACATTGAAATTATGCCAAGTAGCATTCCACATCAAAAATTCTGTTTTTATCATTTACCAACTCGAGGACGAGTAGGAATTAAGCTTGGGGATGCTTGATACGTCTCCAATGTATCTATAATTTTTTATTGTTCCATGCTATATTATATTTTGTTTTGGACATTATTGGGCTTTATTATACACTTTTATATTATTTTTGGGACTAACCTATTAACCGGAGGCCCAGCCCAGAATTGCTATTTTTTTGCCTATTTGAGGGTTTCGCAGAAAAAGAATATCAAACGGAGTCCAAACAGAATGAAACCTTCGGGAACGTGATTTTCGGAACGAACATGATCCAGAGGACTTGGACCCTACATCAAGACATCAACCAGGAGGCCACGAGGTAGGGGGCACGCCTACCCCCTGGGCGCGCCCTCCCTCCTCGTGGGCCCCCTGTTGCTCCACCGACGTACTCCTTCCTCCTATATATACCTATGTACCCCCAAACTACCAGATACGGATCCAAAACCCTAATTCCACCGCTGTAACTTTCTGTATCCACGAGATCCCATCTTGGGGCCTGTTCTGGAGCTCCGCCAGAGGGGGCATCCATCACGGAGGGCTTCTACATCAACACCATAGCCCTTCCGATGAAGTGTGAGTAGTTTAACTCAGACCTACAGGTCCATAGTTATTGGCTGGATGGCTTCTTCTCTCTTTTTGGATCTCAATACAAAGTTCTCCCCCTTTGTTGTGGAGATCTATTCGATGTAGTCTTCTTTTGCGGTGTGTTTGTTGAGATCGATGAATTGTGGGTTTATGATCAAGTTTATCTATGAACAATATTTGAATCTTCTCTGAATTCTTTTATGTATGATTGGTTATCTTTGCAAGTCTCGAATTATCAGTTTGGTTTGGCCTACTAGATTGATCTTTCTTGCAATGGGAGAAGTTCTTAGCTTTGGGTTCAATCTTGCGGTCTCCTTTCCTAGTGACAGTAGGGGCAGCAAGGCATGTATTGTATTGTTGCCATCGAGGATAACAAGTTGGGGTTTATTTCATATTGCATGAGTTTATCCCTCTACATCATGTCATCTTGCTTAAAGAGTTACTATGTTCTCTTGAACTTAATACTCTAGATGCATGCTGGATAGCGGTCGATGTGTGGAGTAATAGTAGTAGATGCAGGCAGGAGTCGGTCTACTTGTCTCGGACGTGATGCCTATACACATGATCATGCCTAGATATTCTCATAACTATGCTCAATTCTGTCAATTGCTCAACAGTAATTTGTTTACCCGCCGTGAATACTTATGCTCTCAAGAGAAGCCACTAGTGAAACCTATGGCCCCCGGGTCTATCTTCCATCATATTAATCTTCCAATAGTTAGTAATTTCCTTTGCCTTTTATTTTACTTTGCATCTTTATCATAAAATTACCAAAAATATTATCTTATCATATCTATCAGATCTCACTCTCGTAAGTGACCGTGTTGGGATTGACAACCCCTTATCGCGTTGGTTGCGAGGATTTATTTGTTTGTGTAGGTACGAGGGACTCGTGCGTGGCCTGCGACTAGATTGATACCTTGGTTCTCAAAAACTAAGGGAAATATTTATGCTACTCTGCTGCATCACCCTTTCCTCTTCAAGGGAAAACCAACGCAAGTGCTCAAGAGGTAGCAGGTCCTACCGAGATCACTTAGTTGATCTAAGTTTTCGATCTCGGTGCAACCGACTAGAACCTTTCGGTCACACCGAGTTGCAGTAACTGCTTGCAGTTTTGCATCTTGGTGCCACCGAGTTGTTCCACTCGGTCACACCGACAGGGTCAGGTTATATATACTGATGGTTCAAATTTTGGAAAAATTTCCGAAACCCTTCACCCGCGCGTAACCTGCTCTGCCTCTTCGGGTCTCCGGATCGTCCTCTCACCGCCAGCGTCCTCCCGCCGCTGGTATCTGCCGCTGTCAACAGCAATCTGCTCCGCCGTTGCCGCCGTAGCGAACACTCGCCGCTCTAGGGTAAGTGTTCGACCCCTTGTGCTGTATTTTTCACTCCGATTCCTAGCACAAGGACAATGCCATGTTTCTTGCCAGGATTGAGATTGATCCATCCAGCTAAAACTTCCTTAGGTCTAGATTGATTCGAATATTTTAGGGTTAGCTCTATGGAGAACTCATCTTGGACAGACCGAAATGTAGAAATCGGTCTCACCGATTCGTCCTTGGCCATTGCACATGCGCTTTTCGGTCCAACCGAAACGCGCAAATCGGTGTGACCGAATTCAAGATTCTGTGAAACCCTAGCAATCTCGGTGCCACCGAACTGTGACTCGGCCCAACCGAGTTCACTAGTTTAGGTTCCAAGTGTTTCTTCGGTATCACCGAGTTTGTCAATTCAGTAGCTCCGAGATCACTTCTGTAGAGAACTAAAACTAAGCTTTTTGACTCAATTGTTTTGCAAAACCTCTGTACTTTGTGATGCTCATCTACTCTACCTCATCTACAACCTATTCACAGGGTCTGCTGACAGTTTACCTGAAGATGTCTCATCAAAGTGATAGTCAGAACAAGTCTGAAGAGCAGGTTCAGTTGAGTGAGGGCACTAGTCCCTCCAGCATCCATGATGAGGGCAGCAGGAGCACACCTAGTAACTTACCAAAAGCAGCTACCAGGACAAGGAAGAAGAAAACCTCAGTTTCTAAAGATGTGGATTATGTGGCTGTTGAGGATGAGGCTACTTCAAGGAAAAAGGAGTATGGCACAGCTGCTGCAAGTAAGCCTGAAATGAAGACAAAGGCTCCAGCAAGAAGAGTTCCGATGTCAAAAGCCAGAGGCTCCACTCAAGAAACAATGGAGTTCACTCTTGAACCCAAAGAATGAGGTGAAGGCAAGAAGAGGAAAGAAATGGTCAAGAAGAACATTGCCAGAGTTATTGGAAAACCATCAATGATGAGAGATGATGATGATGATGATGAAGAAGAGGATGCTGCACCAGCACCCAAAGCTCAAAAGCTTATGGGAGATGCAATCAGATCAGGGGCTGCTCCATCTAAGCCCAAGTCTTCTCCCAAAGCTCTAGCTCAAAAGTCTGCACCCAAGAGAAGCACCAGGAACTTTCCAGCTGCAGAAAAGAACAAGGCCCCAGTGCCTGAGACTGTTGATGAAGAAGATGATGAAGCCCAAGTGCTAAGGAAGGTCAAACCCAAGATCCCTGACCACAATGATGCACATCCTGTTGCAGAAAATATGAAGATCAGGAAGGATTCAGGATTGAGATTGTGGAGATAGTCCGATCCATATGCTGTCAAGAGGAGAATTACTGTGGACTACACGTTCCACACAAAGGAACAACAAGACTTTTATGTGTCTGTCCTGCTTGAGAAGAAGCCCATAGTGTGTGACATGAGATGGGTTGACTGGGAGTACATCAAGGAAAATGAAGATCACTATCCAGGAGTCTATGACAGCTTCAAGGCTTGTGGAGTAGATACATTTGTTGGACAGAAGCTCACCAAGTGGAATGATGAGCTGATCATGCAATTCTATTCTACAACCCATGTCTATCCAGATGGGAGGATTATATGGATGTCTGAGGGTACTAGGTACCAATCCACAGTAGAAGAATGGGCCAAGCTGATCAATGCCCCTGAGGAACATGAAGATGACTTGGATGTTTATGCCGAGAATAAGAAAGACCACAACACTATGGCACACATGTACAGAGAGATCCTAGATGATGCTTTAGAGACTCATAAGTTTGGATCTGTCCACTTCTTGTTGTCTGGTTTGCCTACCATCAACTGGATCCTAAGGCACACATTGTTACCCAAGTCAGGTGATCACAAGATGATCATAGGACATGCTATCAATTTGCTACATTTGTTTCATGTGCCTCAAAAGTTCAAAGTCATGAGTCTGATTGTAGAGACAATCAAAAGGACTGCAGCTAATCAGAAGAGAAGTTGTGGGTATGCCCCACAAATTCAGGAGCTCATCAACTCCAAGATGGGCACAGGCAAATATCTATTGGATAAGGAGCACCTAGCCATATACCCTGAATTGAAGACAACACAATTGTGATGGATGAGAATGAACCATCATCAGTTCAAACACTAGAGAAGAAAGCCAAAGCTAAAGCTGAGAAAGCTGCAAGAATGCCAACTGTTGAAGAGGCATCTCAAGTGTTCTTGAAATCCAAGCAAGATCAGCTTGGATATCTGATCCAATCCACCTTGAGGATTGAGAAGGGCTTGGCCACCGTGACTCAAAACCAGGATAGCTTGGAGAGGATCATTGAGCAGAAATTCTATGATCTTGATGTCAAAGTAACTGAGATTCAGTCAACAGTTGAGCAACTTCAGGAGGAAGTGGAGGAGAAGAAGGGAAAGTGTAATGCCCTCGATGCGGCTATATCTCCTACGTGTCGAAGCACGACTTAGAGGCATAACCGCATTGAAAGCAATGTCGCAAGTGAGGTAATCTTCACAACAACCCATGTAATGAATAAGGGAAAAAGGTACATAGTTGGCTTACAATCGCCACTTCACACAATACATGAATAAAAACATTACATCATCCAGATACAAACAAGGTCCGACTACGGAACCAAAACAAAAGAAGACTACCCCAAATGCTATAGATCCCCGAGCGCCCCAACTGGGCTCCACTACTGATCCACTGGACACGGAACAACACTACGAACAAAGTCTTCATCGGGCTCCTCCTTGAGCTCGGTTGCGTCACCTGCACGATATCATCGGCACCTGCAAACTGGTTTTGGAAGTATTTGTGAGTCACGGGGACTCAGCAATCTCACACCCTCGCGATCAAGACTATTTAAGCTTATAGGTAGGGAAAAGGTATGAGGTGGAGCTGCAGCAAGCGACTAGCACATTTGGTGGCTAACATACGCAAATGAGAGAGAGAAGAGAAGGCAAAGCATGGTCGAGAAACTATGATCAAGAAGTGATCCTAGAACAACCTATGTCAAACATAACAACAACACCATGTTCACTTCCCAGACTCCGCCGGAAAGAGACCATCACGGCTACACACGCTGTTGATGCATTTTAATTAAGTTAAACTTCAAGTTTTCTACAACCGGACATTAAGAAATTCCCATCTGCCCATAACCGCGGGCACGGCTTTCGAAAGTTCAAATCCTTGCGGGGTGTCCCAACTTAGCCCATCACAAGCTCTCACGGTCAACGAAGGATATTCCTTCTCCCAAGACAATCCGATCAGACTCGGCATCCCGGTTACAAGACATCCTCGACAATGGTAAAACAAGTCCAGCAAGACCGCCCGATGCGCCGACATCCTGATAGGAGCTGCACATATCTCGTTCTCAGGGCAACACCGGATGAACACTACGTACAGCTAAAACCAGCCCTCAAGTTTCCCCGAGGTGGCGCCGCAAGTGGCTCTGTTTAGGACCAACACTTAGACAAGCACTGGCCCGGGGTGGTTAAAATAAAGATGACCCTTGGGCTGGCCTAACCCAAGGGAAAAATAGGCTAGGTGGCGAATGGTAAAACCAAGGTTGGGCCTTGCTGGAGGAGTTTTATTCAAGGCGAACTGTCAAGGGGTTCCCATTATAACCCAACCGTGTAAGGAACGCAAAGTCCGGGAACATAACACCGATATGACGAAAACTAGGGCGGCAAGAGTGGAACAAAACACCAGGCATAAGGCCGAGCCTTCCACCCTTTACCAAGTATATAGATGCATTAATTAAATAAGAGATATTGTGATATCCCAACAAATATCCATGTTCCAAACATTGAACAAGCTCCAATCTTCACCTGCAACTAACAACGCTATAAGAGGGGCTGAGCAAAGTGGTAACATAGCAAAACAACGGTTTGCTAGGACAAGGGGGGTTAGAGGCTTGGCTTAACAATATGGGAGGCAAGATAAGCAAGTGGTAGGTACCGCAGCATAGGCATAGCAAAAGAGCGAGCAACTAGCAAGCAAAGATAGAAGTGATTTCGAGGGTATGGTCATCTTGCGTGAAATCCCACAAGGAAGAAGAACGGGTCCATGAGGAAGAAAAACGGACGAATTCGAACGGATCCTCACAAACGTGATGTTATCGAAACTAACCCGAAGAAGCAACACCGGAAAGAAAGCAAACAACATGGTAAACAACCATCACATAATCAAGGCATGATGCACAATCAAGTATGATGCATGTCCAATTTAATGAAGCATGGCATGGCAAAGTGCACAAACAACACTACAAATTAAGTGGAGCTCAAAACGAAGCACCACATCAATTATTTAGTTCTCTCTCGTTTAGGTACTCAACAATATTAAATGTTGGTTAACATGGCAAGAGGTGAAGCATAACAAAACTATACCATTTAAACAATTTAAATGGGGCCGGATATAGCAAACAACGAATCCGGTAAATCCCCATATGCATTTAGCAATTTAAAGCAAACAACAATCTTAAACATTCTTGAAGTTGTTATCATGATGCGGATGACATGCAAGTTTTATGCAATATTTATGAATAAGTTGATACGAGCATATTAAGAAGCATTTGTCACCGTGGCAGAAATGAAAAGGAGTGCCACGGCAACGATAACGAAACGGTGCCACGGCAACGTCCCGGTTTCCGGTAAGTCGGTTGAGATGCCGGTGCAAAAGGAAAAGTGACGAGGGCGTGTCATGCAAGGATGGTGGGGTGCTCCCGGATACCGGGTTCCCACATGACGGCAGCAAGGCAAAAGAGGGGCTTCATGCAACGGATAACTCGGACACGGAGCAACCACGAGCATCTCGTACATCACTCAACATCGTTCAGGACCGTCGTCTCGGTGGTTATACCTTCCAAGGGAGCATTCTCGAGCGGTTCGAGTTCGTAGAGGAAGTAGTTGTTCTCATGACGGTAGCGGAAGTAGGGGGTACACGATGACGGTAGAGGTACTCGCGGCGTTAGTGGTACACGTATTTCGTAGAAGGACTTGTCGAATCCGAGTCACTTGGGGTCGACGGTAGTTGTTCATGTTTCGAGGAGGAAGTAGAGGTTCTCGCGATCTCGACGGCGGTAGTTGTTCTGTGCATCGGGCATCAAGGTACTTGTCGTTCTTAGCGATTCCGAAGACGGCGGTAGTGGTTGTCGGCGTTCTGGGGACGGGGGTCCCCAGACTTTCCTGCCTGCGGCCTGCGGCGTGGCTCAAGTGGGGGCCCAGCGCGGCCCATCTTCATCAGCTCAAGCTCAAGACCCTCGCGTGGGGCCAAGCCTCGTGGGGCGGACTACAGGAAGCTTCCTCAGAGGCAGCCTCGTCAGGCAGGCTTGCGAGGAGGCGGAGAGATCAAGGCAAGGGTACCTCGCGAGGAGCCCGTGACGCAAGCCATGACGTTCGAGACCAGGCGGGCGCCGGCCTGCACAGTGTCCTTGTTTCCCCTTTGGTGCAAAGGGGGCAAGCACATGCCAAGGCATCGGGCAAAGGTTACCATTCTGGTGCAACGAGACCAAGACCAGCAGAGCGGCAGGACAGAGGTCACCGTGGAGCCCAAGACGGTGTCATCACCAGTACTTTTGGCAGCCAAATACCACCTTTGGTCAGGATAACTTGTACTAGATGTTCCCCTTCAAAATGGCCAATTGTTGGCGCCCTTCCCGCTCGTTATTTGGGGAGAGGCCCAGGGCCTCTATAAATAGAGCTAGCCACCACAGAGTAGAGGGACGGCTAGAGATCTGGTAGAACCCCAACAGAGAGAGAGAGGTGATTGAACTCACCCCAGCAGTTCATCCCACCAGCTCAAGAACACCTCTCGCGAGGCTGTTCTTCCCTTGTACCGTTCATCCTCAGCCCCCGAGGCAATCCACCACACCACACACTATAGTAGGGTATTACACCACAACGATGGCCCGAACCAGTATAAACCTCGTGTCCCTTGTGTTGTTCGTTGTTTCTAGCCTAGATCACGTGAGGAGATTGGGCGTAGATCGGTAGGGGAGAGATCTCCGCGCACACCCCAGTGTTCGAACCTCAAGGGTCTGCCGGAACCCGAAATCCGACATTTGGCGCGCCAGGTAGAGGTGTGCCGGAGTCCTCCCTCCTGACGACCCGCTCTCCCCCGACATCGCATCCCGCCCTCATGGCGGACAACGCGCCGCCCGCTCCAGCAGCGGATGCCGACACTAGGGCCAGGGGGCTCCGGTCCTTGGCCCCCGCCTTGCGACAGGTGCAGTGGCCGCGCAAGTTTGGGACCGAGACGCCGCCGCGCTACGACGGCGCGACGGACCTGATGATTTTCCTGCTGGCGTACGAGGAGGCCGTCCTCAGAGCCGGGGTCAACGACCGGGTGATGGCCAACTAGTTACCCATGGCCCTCACCGGCGTCCCGCGCGCGTGGCTCCTCCACCTGCCGACGGCCTCTGTCACCTCCTGGGAGGAGCTGCGCGACCTCTTCCTCGCCTGTTTCGCCACACCAGCACCGCCCGTCATCGCAGCTCTCCTGGGTGGCTCCCAGGCACCACCCTCGAGCCATCACATCAAGCCGTTCACCCGCCGGATCAGCACTGCCTCCAAGCACCGAGAGGCCCCCCCGGGCTGGGTGGCGCCCGAGGCCGATCTAACCTTCGACTCGGAGGACCACCCCTTCAACCCCATTGGTTCGGGCGCGCTCTCGATGCTGTGCACCCCCACCATCTGCCAAGTGGCCATCACCAGGACCCTCATCGACGATGGTGCCGGCCTCAACGTGCTCTCGGTGGAGGCCATCAGCCTCCTCCACGTGCCGCTGGAGCGGCTCCAACCCAGCAGGCCCTTCTCGAGTGTCGAAGCCGGTTCCACTGCCTCCATGGGACAGATCCGCCACCCAGTGACCTTCGGCACCTGCGACAACTTCCGCACGGAGCTGATCGACTTCGACATCGCCCCCATTGGCCTCCCCTACAATGCTATCCTCGGCTATCCGGCCTTGGCTCGGTTCCTGGCAGCAACTCACCCGGCGCACAACCTCATGAAGATGCCTGGGAGCAGCGGCATCCTCACCGTGTCAGGAGACACAAGGGATGCGCTGCAGGTACTCCAGCTTGTTTTCAGGGCGGCCGCGGTGGCGCAACCCACTAGCACTGACGCCCTTGAGCCCAAGGGGGCTGTGCCGGCTAAAAAGAAGCAGTTGTTCACCCAAGACAAGGCAGAAACCAAGCAGGTACCAGTCGACGAGGATGGGTCCACTAGCGCCACCTTCACCACAGGGGCCAACCTCGAGCCCGAGCAGGAGAAGGCCCTGATCAGGTTCCTGTGTGCGAACAAGAAGGTGTTCGCGTGGGAACCTGATCAGTTAGCAGGGGTCCCAAGGGAAGTGATTGAGCATCACCTCAACGTGTGCCCCAATGTGCGCCCCGTGAACCAGAAGGCAAGGCGGCATTCTACTGAGAAACATGCTTTCATCGTTCAAGAGACCTGGAAGCTAGAGGCGGCAGGAGTTATCCGCGAGGTCCGCTACCCTGATTGGCTGGCTAATCTGATCGTTGTGCCAAAAAAGGGAGGAAAGGAGCGCATGTGCATCGACTTCACCAACCTCAACAAGGCCTGCCCGCAGGATCCATTTCCACTCCCCCACATTGACCAGATAGTCGACTCCACCACAAAGTGTGACCTATTGTGTCCTAGATGCCTTCTCGGGCTATCACCAGATCAAGATGGCGGTAGAAGACGTGGAGAAGATGGCTTTCCTGACCCCGTGTGGAGTGTACTGCTATACGTGCATGCCGTTTGGGTTGCGCAACGCAGGCGCGACCTTTCAGCGGCTGATGCACATCGCCTTAGGCCGGCAGCTCGGGAGGAACACTGAAGCTTACGTCGATGACATTGTGGTGAAGTCTCGTGAGGCAAGAACCCTGATACAGGACCTGGAAGAAACCTTTGCAAGCCTCAACGAAGTGGACCTATGGCTCAACCCAGAGAAGTGCGTATTTGGAGTCCCCTCGGGCAAGCTCCTGGGTTTCCTCGTATCCCACAGGGGCATCGAGGCCAACCTGGAGAAGGTCAAGGCAGTCGAAGACATGAGCCCGCCAGGGACCCTCAGAGAAATGCAGAAGCTCACCGGGCGTGTGACTGCGCTGGGGCGCTTCATCTCCAAGATGGGGGAACGAGCACTGCCCTTCTTCAAGCTGACGAAGAAAAAGGGCCCCTTTGAATGGACTGAAGAGGCCGACAAGGCATTCCAAGACCTCAAGAGGTACCTTACCAGCCCACCAGTGATGGTAGCTCCGCGTCCTCGGGAGCCCCTGGTGCTCTACCTTGCGGCCACCGCCTACTCCGCTAGCGCAGCCCTGGTGGTGGTCAGGGAGGAGCGTTGTGCCAAGGCCGCGTCGACCGTCCGAACTGAAGCAAAGCAGGGCCAGGAGGGCCTCGCAAAGGCCGCAACCGCAGCCGAAAAGGAACAGCCGCAGCAGGAGAACGCACCCGGAGTAGGAGAGGCCTCTTCAGGCGACCAAGCACTGGGAGCACCGTCGTCTCAAGAGACGCCTTGACCTTTGGAGGACGCAAGCTGCGCCAGCACCCTCAACCTCGTCGAGCATCCCGTGTACTTCGTCGGCACGGTGCTACGGGACGCAAGGGCATGGTATCCCATGCCTCAAAAACTCCTCTTCGCGCTACTAGTGGCCTCATGCAAGCTGCGCCACTACTTCCAAGGACATCCCATCAAAGTCGTCTCAGCATACCCCTTGGAAAGAGTGCTTAGGAGCCCCAACTCAGCTGGAAGGGTTGCTGAATGGAACATCGAGCTGCAGGCATTTCAGCTAGAATTTAGTACGACCAGAGTCATCAAGGGAGCCGCACTTGCGGATTTCGTGCCAGAATGGGCAGAAGCGCCGGGTCTCGAGGCAGGCGAAGACCGATCACTTTCCCTGGGAAGTGAAGCACCGGATGGCTGGGTCATGTACTTTGATGGGCGTTCTCCCGACACGGTGCGGGAGCCGGCGCGGTGCTCATATCCCCTAGCCAGGACAAACTCTACTACGCCGTACAACTTTGCTCCCAGCATGGAGAAAAGGTCTCCAACAACATAGCAGAGTACGAAGGCCTAATAGCAGGCTTGAAGGCTGCAATTGCCTTAGGGGTGAAGCGCCTCATCATCAAGGGCGATTCGCAGCTCCTCGTCAACTTCTCCAACAAGATATACGAGCCAAAGGACGAGCACATGGAAGCCTACCTCGCTGAGGTTCGCAAGATGGAGAAACAGTTCTGGGGGCTGGAGTTGCAGCATGTGCCTCGCAGCACCAATCAGGAGGCTGATGACATTACATAGAGGGAATCTAGGTGGCTGCCTCAGGAGCCTGGCGTCTTCGAGGAGCGGCTCTTCAAACCCTCGGCGGTGTCGTCACTATCGAGCACGACGCAACCAAGGGAGGAGCTCCCTCAGACGCCTGCCTCAGGAGCCCCGGTCTGCGGCCCAGCCTCAGGGGCACACCTGCTCCTAGCGTTAGAGCCTCAGGAAGGGTGTTGGATCCTGGAGCTCAAGAACTACCTGATGCAAGGGACTCTGCCGGAGAATGAGGAGGAAGCGGAGCGTGTGGCGCGGCAGGCCACGGCTTATTGCATCAGGGATGGAGAGCTCTACAGGAAGCGACCAAATGACGTGTCCCTACGTTGCATCTCCCGAGAGCAAGGGAAGGAGCTACTGGCGGACATACACGACGGAGACTGCGGGCACCACTCGTCATCACGGACCCTCGTCGGCAAGGCGTTCCGTAGTGGATTCTATTGGCCCACAGCGCTCAACGACGCCATTGAGCTTGTGAAGGCTTGCGAGGCCTGCCAGTTTCACGCTAAGCAGATCCATCAGCCTGCGGGGGGTCTACAGACTATACCCCTCTCATGGCCGTTCGTAGTTTGGGGGCTGGACATTCTAGGCCCGTTTCCTCTGGCGCCAGGGGGCTATCGCTACCTCTACGTCGCCGTGGACAAATTCACCAAGTGGGCTGAGGTAGAAGCCGTCTGCACAATCCCGGCAGGCTCAGCGGTCAAATTCATCAAGGGCCTCGCGAGCCGATTTGGGGTGCCCGACCGCATCATCACTGACAATGGTTCGCAATTCACCAGTAATCTCTTCAAAACGTACTGTGCTAACCTTGGAACGTAGATATGCTACGCTTCGGTAGCACACCCCCGGAGCAACGGCCAGGCCGAGCGGGCCAACGCGGAGGTCCTGAGGGGCCTCAAAGCCAGGACCTTCAAGAAGAAGCTGGAAGCCTGCGGCAGGGGCTGGTACGACGAGCTCCAGTCTGTGTTGTGGTCAATCCGCACAACTGTGACCAAGCCGACTGGTGAGACCCCATTCTTCCTCGTCTACAGAGCAGAGGCTGTTCTCCCTCATGAGGTCAGGCGTCGCTCCGCACGGGTCCTGGCGTTCGACGAGAGGCAGCAGGACGCCATGCGGGGGATGGATCTCGTGCCGGGGGAGGAACGCCGTCGAGAAGCCGCGCTGCGAGCGGCAAGGTATCAACAGGCGCTGCGACGATACCACTGCCGCAATATCCGCCCCAGAACTCGTGAGGTAGGGGATCTCGTGCTCAGACGGGTTCTCTCCAGGGAGGGGCTGCACAAGCTCTCTCCCATGTGGGAGGGCCCATTCAAGGTTGTTCATGTTTCCAGGCCTGGTTCCACGCGCTTGGAGACCCCGGAGGGGGTACCCGTCCAGAACGCGTGGAACATTCGACATCTCTGGAGGTTCTATCCCTGAGCGAGGCCTAGCGCCTAGGAAAGGCCCAGTGCCTGTGAAGAAGGCGAATGCCTGTGAAGTTGCTGCGATTTGGAAAAGGCCCGGTGCCTGTGAAGAAGGCGAATGCCTGTGAAGCTGCTGCGTTTTGGGAAAGGGCCGGTGCCTGTGAAGAAGGCGAATGCCTGTGAAGCTGCTGTGTTTTGGGAAAGGCCCGGTGCCTGTGAAGAAGGCAAATGCCTGTGAAGCTCGCCGTCCGTGACACTCTCACATAATAATCTGTGGGGCTGTACACGCCCCAGAGTCTCCGGAGTGCCGCCCTCGGGCCTCGGGGGCTCCCGCCCATGCCCAGTGGCAGCACTTAGCTCCGCGCTGGTGAGAAGACGTCGAAGACTAGAATAGGTGCCAGACGCGGCTTTCCCATTTGCTTTCTGCAGTTGGATTGTTTATTCCCGTTTGAAGTTTTATTGGAGTTGCTGACGTTCCTGGCTTGTGACTCTTTGTCTTTCTCACTCGCTTGCTAATAACCCACAAGTATAGGGGATTGCAACAGTTTTCGATAAGTAAGAGTGTTGAACCCAACGAGGAGCTAAAGGTAGAACAAATATTCCCTCAAGTTCTATCGACCACCGATACAACTCTACGCACGCTTGACGTTCGCTTTACCTAGAACAAGTATGAAACTAGAAGTACTTTGTAGGTGTTGTTGGATAGGTTTGCAGGATAATAAAGAGCACGTAAATAAAAAGTAGGGGCTGTTTAGATTAAGAAACAATAAAGTAAATATAGCGAGTGTGGAAAAGTGGTGATAGGAGTTGCGAAATTGCCCCTAAGCAATTGACTACTTTACTAGACCGATAGCAAGTATTATGTGGGAGAGGCCACCGCTAGCATGTCATCCCTGACTTGGAATTCTATGCACTTATGATTGGAACTATTAGCAAGCATCCGCAACTACTAATGTTCATTAAGGTAAAACCCAACCATAGCATTAAGATATATTGGTCCCCCTTCAATCCTGTATGCATCAATTTCTATGCTAGGTTGAAGCTTCTGTCACTCTTTCCCTCCAATACATACTCCTATGAACATACAAACTAACCCTAGGGTGTGATCCACACGCGCAATCATATGATGAGCACCAAAGGACAACAACATAACCACAAGAAAATTAAATCAATCATAGGAATTCATCAAACACCGATAGGACAACAAAAATCTACTCAGACATCATAGCATGGCAACACATCATTGGATAATAATATGAAGCATAAAGCACCATGTTCAAGTAGAGGGTACAGCAGGTTGCGGGAGAGTGGACCGCTGTAGATAGAGGGGGGAAGGTGATGGAGATGTTGGTGAAGATGGCGGAGGTGTTGGTATAGATCGCGATGATGATGATGATGGCCACGGCAGCATTCCGGCGCCACCGGAAGAGAAGGGGAGAGGGGGCCCTTCGTCTTCTTCTTCCTTGACCTCCTCCCTAGATGGGAGAAGGGTTTCCCCTCTGGTCCTTGGCCTCCATGGCATGGGAGGGGCGAGAGCCCCTCCGAGATTGGATCTATCTCTCTGTTTCTCTCTGGTCCTGCGTTCTGTTCTGGCTTTGTTTCACCGTTTCGTATATATATGGAGATCCATAACTCCGATTGGCCTGAAACATTCGCCGTGATTTTTTTTCCGAATATTAGCTTTCTTGCGGCAAAATAAGAGCGTCAACCGCCTTACGGTGGGCTCACGAGGGTAGGGGCACGCCCTAAGGGGGGGCGCCACCTGCCTCGTGACCACCTCGGGCACTGGTTCGCGTTGATTTTCCTTCCGAATTTTCCTTATTTTCCAAAAATAAGCTCCGTCCGTTTTTATCCCGTTTGTACTCCATTTGATATGGATATTCTGCGAAACCAAAGACATGCAACAAACAGGAACTGGTACTGGGCACTGGATCAATATGTTAGTCCCAAAAATAATATAAAAAGTTGCCAAAAAGTATAGGAAAGTTGAATAATATTGGCATGGAACAATCAAAAATTATAGATACGACGGAGACGTATCAGCATCCCCAAGCTTAATTCCTGCTGGTCCTTGAGTAGGTAAATGATAAAAGAGATGATTTTTGATGTGGAATGCTACCTAGCATAAACTTGATACATATCTAATCATGGCATGAATATTAAGACACGAGTGATTCAAAGCAATAGTCTATCATTTGACATAAAAACAATAATACTTCAAGCGTAATAATAAAGCAATCATGTCTTTTCAAAATAACATGGCCAAAGAAAGTTATCCCTACAAAATCATATAGTCTGGCTATGCTCCATCTTCACCACACAAAATATTCAAATCATGCACAACCTCGATGACAAGCCAAGCAATTGTTTCATACTTTTGACGTTCTCAAACCTTTTCAACTTTCACGCAATACATGAGCGTGAGCCATGGACATAGCACTATAGGTGGAATAGAATATGATGGTGGAGGAGACAAAAAGGAGTGGATAGTCTCACATCAACCAGGCGTATCAACGGGCTATGGAGATGCCCATCAATAGATACTAATGTGAGTGAGTAGGGATTGCCATGCAACGGATGCACTAGAGCTATAAGTGTATGAAAGCTCTAACTGAAACTAAGTGGGTGTGCATCCAACTTGCTTGCTCATGAAGACCTCGGGAATTTGAGGAAGCCCATCACCGGGATATACAAGCCAAGTTCTATAATGAAAATTCCCACTAGTGTATGAAAGTGATAACTCAAGAGACTCTCTATATGAAGAACATGGTGCTACTTCGAAGCACAAGTGTGGAAAAAGGATAGTAGCACTGCCCCTTCTCTCTTTTTCTCTCATTTTTTTGTTTTTATTTTGTTTTTATTTTTTTTATTTTTTGGTGGGCTTCTTCGGCCTCTTTTAATTTTTTGTAAAGTCCGGAGTCTCATCCCGACTTATGGGGGAATCATGGTCTCCATCATCCTTTCCTCACTGGGGCAATGCTCTAATAATGATGATCATCACACTTTTATTTACTTACAACTCAATATTACAACTCGATATCTAGAACAAGATATGACTCTATATGAATGCCTCCTGCAGTGTACCGGGATGTGCAATGATCTAGCGTAGCAATGACATCAAAAAATGGACAAGCCATGAAAACATCATGCTAGCTATCTTATGATCATGAAAAGCAATATGAAAATGAATGCTCAAGTCATGTATATGATGATGATGAAAGTTGCATGGCAATATATCTCGGAATGGCTATGGAAATGCCATGATAGGTAGGTATGGTGGCTGTTTTGAGGAAGGTATATGGTGGGTTTAAGGTACCGGCGAAAGTTGCGCGGTACTAGAGAGGCTAGCAATGGTGGAAGGGTGAGAGTGTGTATAATCCATGGACTCAACATTAGTCATAAAGAACTCACATACTTATTGCAAAAATCTATTAGTCATCGAAACAAAGTACTACGCGCATGCTCCTAGGGGGATAGATTGGTAGGAAAAGACCATCGCTCGTCCCCGACCGCCACTCATAAGGAAGACAATCAATAAATAAATCATGCTCCGACTTCGTTACATAACGGTTCACCATACGTTCATGCTACGGGAATCACAAACCTTAACACAAGTATTTCTACAATCCACAACTACCTACTAGCATGACTCTAATATCACCATCTTTATATCGCAAAACTATTGCAAGGAATCAAACATATCATATTCAGTGATCTACAAGTTTTATGTAGGATTTTATGACTAACCATGTGAATGACCAATTCCTGTCATCTCTCTAAATAGATATAAGTGAAGCAAGAGAGTTTAATTCTTTCTACAAAAGATATGCCCGTGCTCTAACAAATATAAGTGAAGCAAAAGAGCATTCTACAAATGGCGGTTGTCTATGTAAAGAGAAACAGGCAATCCAAACTTCAAATGATATAAGTGAAGCACATGAAGCATTCTATAAAGCCATACTCAAAAGATATAAGTGAAGTGCAAAGAGCATTCTATAAATCAACCAAGTACTATCTCATACCAGCATGGTGCATAAAAAGAAAAATAAAAACCTAAATGCAAAAGACGCTCCAAGATTGCACATATCGCATGAACGAAACGAATCCGAAAACATACCAATACTTGTTCAAGAAAGAGGGGATGCCTCCCCAGCATCCCCAAGCTTAGACGCTTGAGTCTCCATGAATATTTACTTGGGGTGCCTCGGGCATCCCCAAGCTTGAGCTCTTGCCTCTCTTCCTTCTTCTCACATCGAGACCTTCTCAATCATCGAACACTTCATCCACACAAAACTTCAACAGAAAACTCGGCAAGATCCGTTAGTATAATAAAGCAAATCACTACTCTAAGTACTGTTTCAAACCAATTCATATTTTGTTTTTGCGTTGTGTCTACTGTAATATAACTTTTTCATGGCTTAATCCATTGATATAAATTGATAGTTTCATCAAAACAAGCAAACTATGCATCAAAAACAGAATCTATCTAAAACAGAACAGTATGTAATAATTTTAACATTCACCATACTGCTGATACATGAAAAATTCTACAAAAATTAGGAAAAATAAACAATTTGTACAGGAAGACAGTGCAAAGAGAATCAGAACCATTTGACGTTCCAGCTAAAAATGTAAAATAGCGAACTACAGCCAAAGTTTTTGTCCTGCACCGTACAAACCATCAAGCAAATGTAAACATCCTAAAGGCAAACCTTCGCACATTATTTTTATAATACAATGGAATTGTACAACGGGATAATTATTTTTGTTGAAAAGTTTCTGTAATCAAGCTTCACAAAGTTGCCGTGAGCAATGAGGGAGTCCTGGATTAGGGGGTGTTCGGATAGCCGAACTATACCTTCAGCCGGACTCCCGGACTATGAAGATACAAGGTTGAAGACTCCGTCCCGTGTCCGGAAGGGACTTTCCTTGGCGTGGAAGGCAAGCTTGGTGATACGGATATGAAGATCTCCTACCATTGTAACCGACCCTACGTAACCCTAACCCTCTCCGGTGTCTATATAAACCGGAGGGTTTTAGTCCGTAGGACAACATACACATCAACAATCATACCATAGGCTAGCTTCCAGGGTTTAGCCTCTCTGATCTCGTGGTAGATCTACTCTTGTACTACCCATATCATCAATATTAATCAAGCAGGACGTAGGGTTTTACCTCCATCGAGAGGGCCCGAACCTGGGTAAAACTTCGTGTCCCTTGCCTCCTGTTACCATATGGCCTAGACGCACAGTTCGGGACCCCCTACCCGAGATCCGCCGGTTTTGACACCAACATTGGTGCTTTCATTGAGAGTTTCTCTGTGCCGTCGCCGTGAGGCCCGATGGCTCCTACGATCATCAATGGCGATGCAGTCCAGGGTGAGACCTTCCTTCCCGGACAGATCTTCGTCTTTGGCGGCTTCGCACTGCGGGCCAATTCACTTGGCCATCTAGAGCAGATCAAAAGCTACGCCCCTGGCCGTCAGGTCAGATTCGGAAATTTAAACTACACGGCCGACATCCGCGGGGACTTGATCTTCGACGGACTTGAACCACCGCCGAGCGCGCTGCACTGTCACGATGAGCATGATCTAGCTCTGCCGCCGAACAGTGCCTTGGAGGCCGCACCCGCATCGGCTCCGACCCTTAGTTCGGAGGCAACCGTGCCGATCGAGAATGGGCGGTTGGACACCACCTTGGGGGCTGTGATCCCAACGACGGTTGAGCCGATCACCAGCCCCGTAGTCTGCGAGACTCATGACTCCATGGAGCCAGATTCTTCTCCGGACTCCAAACCCTCCGCGCCCCTGCCAATCAAATCCGATTGGGCGCCGATCATGGAGTTCATGGCCGCGGATGTCTTTCAGCACTCGCCTTTCGGCGATATCCTGAAGTCACTGAAGTCTCTCTCTTTATTAGGAGAGCCCTGGCCGGACTACGGTCAGCAAGGTTGGGGTACGGACGATGAAGAAATTCAAAGCCCACCCACCACCCACTTTGTAGCCACTTTCGATGACTTAACCGACATGCTCGACTTCGACTTCGAAGACATTGACGGTATGGACGCCGATGAAGGAGATGATGAAGAACCAGCGCCTACCAGGCCCTGGAAAGCCACCTCGTCATATGACATATACATGGTGGACACCCCAAAAGAGGGAGAGGGCGATGGAACAACGGAGGATGACCCCTCCAAGAAACAGCCCAAGCGCCGGCGTCAGTGGCGCCGCTCAAAATGCCACCAACACAACAACGGTGATTCCAGCACGGGAGATAATAATACTCCGGAGAGTGCCGAAGAAAACCCCATCCAGCAAGGTTTAGCACAGGAGGATCAAGAAACCAGCCCTCATGAGAGAGCGGCAGACAGAGAGGTCGAGGACGATAATTATATGCCTCCCTCCGAAGACGAGGCAAGCCTCGACGACGACAAATTCGTCATGCCAGAGGATCCCGCTGAGCAAAAGCGTTTCCAACGCAAGCTTATGGCCACCTCAAGAAGCCTCAAGAAAAAACAGCAACAACTCCGAGCTGATCAAGATTTGCTGGTTGACAGATGGACCGAAGTCCTTGCGGCCGAAGAGCATAAACTCGAACGCCCCTCCAAGAGTTACCCAAAGCGCAGGTTGCTACCCCAATTAGAGGAGGAAGCACTTGATGCGGCCGAACAGCCACCTCGTGGCCGCGACAGAGAGGCCTCCCGGCCCTCCACTCAAGCCGCACCCCGTTCCAAGGCACGGGAATATGCGCCGGACTTACGAGACATGTTGGAGGAGAAGGCAAGGCAAACACGATCGATCTACGGATTGCGTGGGCACCCCACGGCTCGAGACGGTAACCGTCACGCCGGCCACAAATTCTGCAGGGCCGAAAATAGCAGACAAAACTCATTGGAGCTACGTCATGATATCGCCCAGTACAGAGGCGCCGCACACCCACTGTGCTTTACAGACGAAATAATGGATCATCAAATCCCCGAGGGTTTCAAACCCGTAAACATCGAATCATATGATGGCACAACAGACCCTGTGGTATGGATCGAGGATTATCTCCTTCATATCCACATGGCCCGCGGCGACGATTTTCACGCTATCAAATACCTCCCACTCAAGCTTAAAGGACCAGCTCGACATTGGCTCAACAGCTTGCCAACATGATCAATTAGTTGTTGGGAGAACCTGGAAGCCGCATTCCTCAACAATTTCCAGGGCACTTATGTGCGACCCCCAGAAGCCGATGACCTAAGTCATGTAATTCAGCAGCCAGAGGAATCGGCCAGGCAATTCTGGACATGGTTCCTAATAAAGAAAAATCAAATAGTCGACTGTCCGGACGCTGAGGCCCTAGCAGCCTTCAAGCACAATATCCGTGACGAGTGGCTGGCCCGGCACCTTGGACAGGAAAAGCCGAAATCTATGGCAGCACTCACGACACTCATGACCCACTTTTGCGCGGGAGAAGACAGCTGGCTTGCTCGCAACAACAATATGACCAAGAACCCTGGTAGTTCGGACACCAGGGACATTAGTGGCAGGTCGCATCGCAACAAGCAGAAGCGTCGCATTAACGGCGACAATGCTAATAATACGGCAGTAAATACCGGATTCAGAGGTTCTAAATCCGGTCAGCGGAAAAAGCCATTCAAAAGGAATCCTAGGGGCCCGTCCAGCTTGGACCGAATACTTGACCGCTTGTGCCAAATACATGGCACCCCCGAAAAGCCGGCCAATCACACCAACAGGGATTGTTGGGTGTTCAAGCAGGCAGGCAAGTTAAGCACCGAGAATCAAGACAAGGGGCCGCATAGAGATGCCGACGAGGAGCCCCGGCCGCCGAACAACAATGGACAGAAGGGTTTCCCCCCACAAGTGCGGACGGTGAACATGATATACGCCACCCACGTCCCCAAAAGGGAGTGGAAGCGCGCATTAAGGGACGTATACGCGGTAGAACCAGTCGCCCCAAAGTTCAACCCATGGTCCTCCTGCCCGATCACCTTTGATCGAAGAGACCATCCCACTACCATCCGTCATGGCGGATTTTCCGCATTGGTTCTAAACCCAATTATTGACGGATTTCATCTCACTAGAGTCCTCATGGACGGCGGCAGCAGCCTGAACCTGCTTTACCAGGATACAGTGCGAAAAATGGGCATCGATCCCTCAAGGATTAAGCCCACCAAAACGACCTTTAAAGGCTTAATACCAGGTGTAGAGGCCCAGTCACACTTGAAGTGGTCTTCGGATCCCCGGATAATTTCCGAAGCGAGGAATTGATCTTCGACATAGTCCCATTCCGAAGTGGCTATCATGCACTGCTCGGACGAACCGCATTCGCCAAATTCAATGCGGTACCGCACTACGCATACCTTAAGCTCAAGATGACAGGCCCTCGTGGAGTAATTACGGTCAATGGAAACACCAAACGCTCCCTCCGAACGGAGGAGCACACGGTGGCCCTTGCAGCAGAAGTACAAAGCAGCCTCTCCAGGCAGTTCTCCATTCCGGCCACTAAACGACCAGACACCGTCAAGCGCGCCCGGAGTAACCTACAACAAGACTGCCTGGCACGATCCGAGCAGGCGTAGCAATGTGGCCCCAACTCCAACCCTCGCAAAAAGGCGACGCTAGTACTTCGCGTACGTAACTACGCTCTAGAGATACCATGGGCACAGGGGGAGGGGCACCATCACGGCACGCCCAATACACGGCTTAAACCGTACCAGGGGCTGCCAATTTTTTTATTTTCTCTTACTTTCAGGACTTCATCCTTCGGAAGGCCTGTTCGGCAGTTCAATTGCCGCACAAACAATGCAAGAACCAGGGAAGCAGACAAGCCACGCCGCACTACGGAACTCCCAGGTGGTCTCTATCATGAGCAGTATACCCGTTCCGCATACTATTCCGCAGCTTGCCCCTGGAGCAGACATGATAAATAGTCCAACTTTTCGTTTATCGCATTACTTGTATCGTTCTGCTTTGATCGCAGCTATTTTTAATATACAATGCATAGCTTTTGTCTATTTTTTGCATTATCTTTTTATAAATAAATGTTCCTTAATGACATGTTGCACCCGTACAACTTGGTACGGCCAAAATACGCCAGGGGCTTTTAGCACCCCTCAATATGGTGTGTGAAGTCCGAACACTTCCACAAGTGCGGCACCCCGAACTTATAGCACTATATGCATCGGCTCCGAATCATATCTTGGGTCAATAATTGGGTTTGCCCGGCTCCTATGTTTTGGTGCCTTACGTTCCACTATATCGGCTACGGTAGCACTAGGAGAACCACTGCGATTGTGCCCCAGTTGAGCTGGGCCGAGCACCTCAGTGGAGAAAGCTAAAACTGACTGTCATGATGAAGCGAGAGCTGGTCGCTGTTCGAGAGGTTTTTTCGAGTCCCTAAAGACTTATGCCGCTTAGGGAGAGGAGTCAGCTCTGTCCGACCAAGGCGTGGATAGCGCCCCGAACTCGGTCTTCCGAATACTAGGGGCTTCGCCGAAATTTAAAATTATAGAATTCTATGGCTAAGTGAGAGTGTTCACGCATTATAGTCCGATTGCCTCGTTCGTTGGGCTGAGCGCCTCCCTCGAAGGACCCAAATATGGGAAAAAGAGCGCCCAGGTTTATCCCCGAACACCCCAGCACTAGCGGCAAGGGGGCAGAAGCCGACGACTCGCCATCTCTCAGTATTGATAAACAGCCGCATAGAAGGTAATATTTTAAATTCAAGCAGCATTGCTCAGCGCATATGAACAAGTTTTCAGCGCACAGGACAAACACGAGCGAGTTTTACTCAAAAATTACATCCCTAGTACATTCATACGCCACAAGGCGGGCACCCTTCAGAACATCCTTATAGTAATTTTCGGGCTTGCGATGCTCTTTCCCCGCTGGAGGCCCGTCCTTCACAAGCTTCTCCGCATCCAGCCTGCCCCAGTGCACCTTAGCACGGGCAAAGGCCCTACGGGCACCTTCAATACAGACGGAGTGCTTGATGACTTCGAGCCTTGGACAGGCCTCCACCGGCCGCCGCACCAGCCCGAAATAGCTCCCAGGCAGAGCCTCTCTAGGCCACAGCCGAACTAGGAGGCCCTTCATGGCCTGTTCGGCCGCCTTGTGGAGCTCGACCAGTTGCTTCAGCTGGTCGCTCAGGGGCACGGGGTGTCCGACCTCAGCATACTGAGACCAGAATACCTTCTCCGTCGAGCTGCCCTCCTCGGCTCGATAGAATGCGGCGACATCGGATACACTCCGGGGAAGATCTGTAAATGCCCCTGGAGAGCTCCGGATTCGAGTAAGTATCAAGTAAATCACATTTATGTGTTTACTTTGCATATAGAATGCCTTACCCGCCGCTATTTTCTTCACCTCATCCAACTCCTGGAGGGTCTTCTGGGATTTGTCCTTGGCAGACTTGGCATTTTCAATAGCCGCCGCGAGCTCGGACGCTCGCGTCTTCGAGTCAAGCTCCAAACTCTCATGTTTCTTCATGAGAACCTGGAGCTCTTGCTGCACCTTGCGAACCTCGGCCTCATACCTCTCCCGCTCGGTGCGCTCCGCGGCCGCACTCTTCTCGGCCTCGAGGAGTGCTTGCTTAAGGGTCGCCACCTCAGATGTGGCCCCTACAATAGCCAAGTTAATCCTGTCATTTCTTGCAATTGCACCTTTTTTATATACATATTCAACCAAGGTATTTCTTACCTTCCTTCTCCTCGAGCTGCTTCTTGGCATGCCCGAGCTCTCGCTCGGACTTCTCGAGGCTCTGCTTCAGCGTGTCCACTTCCGCAGTGAGTACGACGGATGCCAGCAGAGAAGCCTGCACACGCATATTGACTCCTTTTGTTAGACTCCTGCGAATTTTTTGATCCTCTATTCGACTTTTCTCCCCGAACGCCCAACAGAGCATCAGGGGCTACTGTCTATGCGGTAATATCATTTACACATTATTTTCTTACCTCAAAGCCTGTCAAAAGGCTAGTACAAGCTTCAGTCAGTCCGCTCTTGGCGGACTGAACCTTCTGGACCACCGCACTCATAATAGCGCGGTGCTCCTCGTAGATGGAGGCACCTTGGAGTGCCTCCAACATATTGTCCGGCGCCTCCGGGTGGACGGGGGTCGCTGGCACGGTGGACTTGCTCCTCTTGGAAGGAGGTCCCCCACCGGACTCCGGAACCCTTGAAGGATCTGGAGGGTTGTCCGACCTAGAGCCAGACTTGGAGCCCTGGGGGGTTTCATCCCCTTTACTCCTGTAGTCCGGAGGTCGCCTTGCGGCGCCTCCGAGACCACCTCCTCCCTGCTTGGAACCTATTGGGACAACACCTCGGTGTCGTCCATAGGGCGGGGGGAGGAAGCCGTCGGAAGCGAGTTCACATCCGACGAGTCCAGTGAGCCGCTCGACGACGCGTCGAGCCGGTCTTTGGGTGGGCTGCATAAGCATATTTGACATAAGGGAAAGCTGTGCAATAAACGAATACTATGAATTACTTCGGTATCCGGATACTTACGATTTTGCCAGGGGCTTGGCCCTGGGCTGCCACTCCTCTTCGCCGTCGTCGGCGTCGTTGGAGTAGTCCGGAGGAAGGGTTTTCCCCTTCTTGGACCCTCCGGCCTCCTCAGAGAGGGCGGCCTTCCTTTTCTTCTCTCCTCATGCTGGAGGGGGAGAGGTCTCTTCTTCTTCCTCCTCGTCTTCACGAGAGGAAGGCACTTAGGGACCGTCAGATGATGAATCCGACACCTCCTGGCGCCGGGCACTCTTTCGAGTCCCCGTGGCCCTTTTCTTGGTCTTCTTCTCCGGCACCACATAGGGCGCCGGAACCAGCAACTTCGCCAGGCGAGCGTCCGCTGGGCCTTCGGGCAAAGGAGCCAGACAGTTGATCTGTCCGGACGTCACCTCCCAATCCTGTCAAAGATAAGGGAGCTTAGATCCCGCATAGAGTGAAACTATGAAAAACTGATACCTTGTAAAAGGACAAAAACAGCTTACCACATGAGCGTGATGCTGAGTACTGAATCCGCGATCCTCGGTAGCGGATGCGGGAGCCTCGGCGCCTTTGAAAAGCATCCTCCAGGCATCTTCGTACATCGTGTCGAAGAGCCTGTTTAGAGTTCGATGCTGCGCCGGGTCGAACTCCCACAAGTTGAAGGCCCATCGTTGATACGGGAGGATCAGGCGGACGAGCATAACCTGGACTATATTGACAAGCTTGAGCTTCTTGTCCACCCGGGTTCGTATGCATGTTTGGAGTCCGGTCAGCTCTCCTTTTTTACCCCAAGACAGGCCTGTCTCCTTCCAGGAGGTGAGCCGCATAGGGGGGCCGGATCAAAACTCAGGGGGTGCGAACCATTCGGCGTTGCGCGGCTCGGTGACATAAAACCACCATGATTGCCGCCCCTTCAGGGTCTCCACAAAGGAGCCCTCGAGCCACAGGACGTTGGCCATCTTGCCAACCATGGCACCGCCGCACTCCGCCTGGCTGCCGCGCACCACCTTTCGGCTTGACATTGAAAGTCTTGAGCCATAGGCCGAAATGGGGGCGGATGCAGAGGAGAGCCTCGCACACGACGATAAACGCCGAGATGTTGAGGATGAAGTTCGGGGCTAAATCATGGAAATCTAGGCCGTAGTAGAACATGAGTCCCCGGACGAATGGGTGGATAGGAAAGCCCAGTCCGCGGAGGAAGTGGGGAAGGAACACTACCCTCTCATGGGGCCTTGGGGTGGGGAGGATCTGCCCCTCTTCGGGAAGCCGGTACGCGATGTCGTTAGACAAGTATCCGGCCTTCCTCAGTTTTTTGATGTGCCCCTCCGTGACGGAGGAGACCATCCACTTGCCTCTCGCTCCGGACATGGCTGGAGAAGGTTGAGGTAGGGAGTGCGGACTTGGGCGCTGGAGCTCGAGTGCGCGTAAATGGATAGGCAAAGGAGGAAGAAGGCGTAGGTGAAAAGGTGGATCCTTATCCCCTTATATGGGTGGACGCAACTACGTGTCCCCACCAGCCTGGTAAAACTGGCTTATCTCCAAGCGCCGTAATCAATGGCGCAGTTGGGTTACCTACGCCCGTATTGATGAGAATCCCAGAATAAGGGGACACAATCTCTGCTTTAACAAGACGTGCCAAGGAAATCGCCTCGCATGACACGCTGAGGTGGGATAATAAAACGATTCGAATAAAGGCTTGGCCGTGGTGTTGTCATGCTACGGAATACGTCAGCAGATTAGATTTGTGTAAATATTATTCTCTCTATGGCAATATGTGGAAACTTATTTTGCAGAGACGGACACTATCTTTGTGTTCAAAATCTTCTATGAAGTACTTGGAGGAGGAACCCGCCTTGCAATGCCGAAGACAATATGCGCGCCGGATTCGTCGTCATTGAAGCCTGGTTCAGGGGCTACTGAGGGAGTCCTGGATTAGGGGGTGTCCGGATGGCCGGACTATACCTTCAGCCGGACTCCTGGACTATGAAGATACAAGATTGAAGACTTCGTCCCGTGTCCGGAAGGGACTTTCCTTGGCGTGGAAGGCAAGCTTGGCGATACGGATATGTAGATCTCCTACCATTGTAACCGACTTTGTGTAACCCTAACCCTCTCCGGTGTCTATATAAACCGGAGGGTTTTTAGTCCGTAGGACGACATACAGAATAACAATCATACCAATGCTAGCTTCTAGGGTTTAGCCTCTCTGATCTCGTGGTAGATCTACTCTTGTACTACCCATATCATCAATATTAATCAAGCAGGATGTAGGGTTTTACCTCCATCAAGAGGGCCCGAACCTGGGTAAAACTTCGTGTCCCTTGCCTCCTGTTCCCATCCGGCCTAGACGCACAGTTCGGGACCCCCTACCTGAGATCCGCCGTTTTGACACCGACACTTCCCATAAGAGGAAAATGTGGTTGCACTGGAAAAGCCCGGTTCGGTGGCACCTGGCCAACTTAATAACGGAATTTATCCCCAAAATATAATAGTATTAACTGATACTCTAATGTCATCTATCAACCTATAATCCAAGTCATAGCAATATCCAACAAATAATCAAAAGCTTAATATCGTATTACCAAAATACTCTGAGGACAGCATAACACTACTATCATGATGAATCCAAGAACGATGAAACTACTACTCAAATATCAAGAACTAACTATCCCACTATAATCCACATGCAAGCATCATCTCCAACATCATACTCCAAAACATAATATCATCTAGCATCATGATGAAAATAACACTTGTCGGATTTCAGGTTCCGGCAGACCCTTGAGGTTCGAACACTGGCGTGCGCGCGGAAATCTCTCCCCTACCGATCTACACCCAATCTCCTCGCGTGATTTGAGCTGGAAACAACGAACATCACAAGGGACACAAGGTTTATACTGGTTCGGGCCTCCGTTGTGGTGTAATACCCTACTCTAGTGTGTGGTGTGGTGGATTGCCTCAGGGGCTGATGAGGATCAGTACAAAGGAAGAACAGCCTCGCGAGAGGTGTTCTTGAGCTGGTGCGATGAACTACTAGGGTGAGTTCACTCGCCTCTCCCCCTCTCTCTACTAGGGTTCTACCAGATTTCTAGATGTTTTCTAGATGTCTCTACTCTGTGGTGGCTAGCTCTATTTATAGAGGCCCTGGGCCTCTCCCCAAATAATGAGCGGGAAGGGCGCCAACAATTGGCCATTTTGAAGGGGAACATGTAGTACAAGTTATCCTGACCAAAGGTGGTCTTCGGCTGCCAAAAGCACTGGTGATGACGCCGACTTGGGCTCCATAGTGACCTCTGTCCTGCCGCTCTGCTGATCTTGGTCTCGTTGCACCGGAATGGCAACCTTTGCCTGATGCCTTGGCATGTGCTTGCCCCCTTTGCACCAAAGAGGAAACAAGGACACTGCGCAGGCCGGCGCCCGCTTGGCGCTCGCCTGGTCTCGATCGTCATGGCTTGTGTCACGGGCTCTTCGTGAGGTACCCCTACCTTGATCTCTCTACCTCCTCGTGAGTTGCCTGACGAGGCTGCCTCTGAGGAAGCTTCCTGTCATCCGCCCCGCAAGGCTTGGCCCCTCGCGAGGGTCTTGAGCTTGAGCTGATGAAGATGGGCCACGCTGGGCCCCCACTTGAGCCACGCCACAGGCCGCAGGCAGGCAAGTCTGGGGACCCCCGTTCCCAAAACGCCGACAGTAGCCCCCGGGCCCGAGGTGCGCCCGGGATTGGCCTAGCAGGAAAGCGAAGGGGCAAGCGCGAAATGCCGCGGGCCCTAACAGACTGCGACCTTGGGTGCCGCGTGGCGATTGATTGGACGTGGGGGACTGCGCTTCCCCATGATGCCTCGGCAATCGCATGACTTGACATGTCCCTGCATGCAGAGAAAACAGTCATGATTACCTGCGATCGTGGTGCTCGGCGGTTGGCCTCCTCCGGCTATAAGTACGGGGCTGGGCGAGCCCCTTCAGTCCATCCCTTCTTGCTGCTCCTTTCCTTCTTCTTCCTTGCTCTTGCTTCTCCTTACGCCAATGGCACCAATCCCCGGTTCTCTGCAGAAGAGAAGGGAAAGGCCCCCCGAGAGGGTCTGGACCCACTTCCGCCGAAGAAGTGGCTGGTCCTCCGCCGCCGAGATGAGGGTGCTTCAGCAGGAGGCACCGAGGCGCTGGTATGAGCGGCCGCCGCCTGGGTACCCGCTACCCTTGCACGCCCGCATCGTAGGTCCTGCGGGAGAAGGTGTCGGGCAACACCGATGATGCCGCCGTCGACGCCGGCGAGTCACGGTGGTGCGCGTCGTTCCTCCTGAGTCCACGCCGAACGCTCCTCTCGCGAGCTCGTGCTCCATGCCGCCATGCCTCCAAGATCTTGGATTCACCTCCCTCCTTCCTTCGCCTTCGAGATGCCGCCGAGCGGGGCTCTGGAGCTCTGGCTGCAGCACGCTGACTGCAGTACCCTTGCGACCGGAGCGGAGGTCGCGGTCGTCGCTCCGGCAAGGTCTTCATGACCCGGGGCTGGGGCGAAATCGCCCGGGTCTGCCGGATGGTAGGCGCCCTTGTAATTCATCTCGAATACGACGGCGCCTCCCTGATGTTCTTCAAGGTCTTCAATGCTGAAGGACGCCGGCTGGAGTGCTGCCCCAGGGAGAGGGGCAGGGGCGACGAACCGGCGAGGACCTGGCCCGCCCATCGGCCCTCCAGCAGCTCCTCAGGCAGCAGCGGAGGAGCCAGGGAATTCAGCGGCTCCCCCGAAGCTCCTCGCGACTTCGGAGACGAGCGACGACAGCTATGAGCCCCCGAGCTCGCGCGGTGCTCGGAGCGGTGCAGCTGCGTCCAGCCGCCGACGCCACTGATCTCGATGGGGTTGGCGTCAACGTTGGGCAGCCCACTGTTGATGATGGCGTCCCTCGTGGCGGTGCGGGCGATTAGCGTTCCTTAGGATTAGAACTCTTGTTCCCTGCGAGGAATCGAAGCAACACCCCGTGGGGGTATGTAAGGCGTTTGCCATGTCTTTTATGAATATTATATCCTTAATATGAATCAATGCGAGGTGCTTGTCCTGTCTCAGCTCGGCTCCCCCATTCTATCCTCGCAAGGACTTGGCGCTCTACGTTGACAGGTCCCAGTCCCCAGGCAGGCTTCAGCCGTCGCTGGTATGCCAAGTCGCGATGCCGTGGTCAAAGGCCAGGAGGTGAGCGGCCCGAGGTCCGGTAAGAGCCCCCGAGTCGCGATGCTCGGGAGGTCCCCTTTAGCGCTCAAGCAGCCCTCGCTGGGCGAGAAAGGAAGGTAGCGTCGCCATGACAGAGCCACACTGGGCGAGGGTTTTGCACTGCGTTGGTCCAACTCTTGTAAGGGCGTGACTTATCTCTTGAGTTAGGCGTAGTTCCTCGATGAAGCTCCTGGCCCGGGCGGTGGCAGCTGAGGCACTGCTGGGTTAGGTCCTCGCGAGTTTCTTCCCACTCCACCGCACTTCCCTTAATGCTCTACGTCCTCAGGTCCCGGCCCTCGAGTGAGCTCAGCCGCCGCTGGTATGACAGGTCGCGATGCCGTGGGTCAAGGCCAGGGGGTGAGGGCTGGAGAGCCAGTAGGATCCCATAAGTCGCGATGCTCAGGCGCCCCCCTTTTAACGTGCAAGCGGTCCGTGCCGGAGAGAGGGAGAGACAGCTCGCGATGTCCCTAGCGTTGCTCCTGGAGTAGGTCCTGCACACAAGTCATAAAGAGAAACAAGACCTATTGTTACGGTTGCCAGCCAACCTTTGGTCGCTCCGAGGGAGTGATTGGGGCACTGAGGGCCTGGTGAGGTGGCGCCTTGCGGGGCTGCCGCGGCCAGAGCTCGACCACTCAGATTTTTCGGCGTTGCAGGGACGGACCCGTGCACAGATGCTATGCCAGAGCGAGCGGCTCTATAGGTAGGTGTCAATCGAGCAGGCGATTAGGTCGGGTATGTTAAGCATGCAGGAGGAAATTCATTTTAAGTAGACGCAGGAAAAGCAAACGCTGCAGGGCCAGGCCCGAGCAGCTCGGGGATGATGCAGCCCGAGGGGCGCCCCAACAAGGTAAGTAAAGAGCATAAGAAAAATAGATACATGCCGCAGGGACGGACCCACGTGACCTGGGAATGATACGGCCCTGTGGGCGCTCCCAGCTAAAAACGGAACTTAGAAAGATGTCACCTGGTGTTGTTGAAGATGAAGTGGTGTTGAAGAAGCGAGCGATGCGCGAAGGCGTTGGCCCTCACGAGCCCCCAGGCCCAGGAGCCTCGGGAGGCTCCGGGGGCACAGGTGGGTCTCCGAGAGCCATCTCCATCTCTACCAGGACCACATGATGCCTGACTTCCTGAGCCTCCAGAATGCTCCTCAGCAAGAGCTGATGTGCGGCGACTGCGTTCGGCAGGCCGAAAGGCATGCGAATGTAGCTGTGAGGTGGACCCTCACAGCGCCCCACGCGCGAAGGCCAGAAGCGCTCCTGAGACGCGGCTTGGTTGAGCCCTGGCACGTTGACACAGACATGTAGCCCACCATCCTCGCCTGGATGTGGGGCCATGCCGGGCAAGCGGCGGCTGCCGCGCATGACTCTCGACTCCTGTAGCTCCTGAGTGTTGCTTGCAATGAACTCCTGAGGGTTTGGTCTTCCTCGCCTTGTACCTTCCTGAGGGAAACATGCCTGGAAGCACCCCTCCAAGTGGTGCCCGAGCGCCTCCCTTGCGACCTTGGCAAAGTCGGTGGCTCTCCAAGAAAGAGCCCCCAAGCCCTGCTTGAGGAGGGCGCCGAATGCGCTTCCCTATGCAAGAGAGGGTGGCGCTCCCTGATTGGGCGCAGATCCTGACCCAACACCTCCGGAGGCGCCTGCCTCCTGATGGCTTGGGCCAGGCGAAGCCTTCTTCTTCTTGGGGTCGCCTTGGGAAGTTTTCCGTTTCCGCGGTCTGGGTCTTCGATTGCTGCGGCTTAGAACGCGCGCTCAAGTGAACACACCTCGTCTCTTTCTTCACAGGGTACGGTGATGACTCCACCGCTTCCTGGCATCTTGAGGACATTGTATGCATGGTGAGTCACTGCCATGAACTTTGCCAGGGCTGGGTACCCGAGGATGGCGTTGTATGGCAGACGGATGTGGGCGACGTCGAAGTCGATGAGCTCGGTGCGGTAGTTGTTGCGCTGCCCGAAGGTGACTGGAAGGCAAACCTGCCCTATCGGAATAGTGGAACCATCAGTGACTCCTAAGAAGGGCTTGGTGAAGGAAATATGCCTAGAGACAATAATAAATTATTATTTATTTCCTTATATCATGATAAATGTTTATTATTCATGCTAGAATTGTATTAACCGGAAATATAATACATGTGTGAATACATAGACAAATATAGTGTCACTAGTATGCCTCTACTTGACTAGCTCGTTAATCAAAGATGGTTGAGTTTCCTAGCCATGGACATGAGTTGTCATTTCATTAACGGGATCACATCATTAGGAGAATTATGTGATTGACTTGACCCATTCCGTTAGCATAACACTTGATCGTTTAGTTTGTTGCTATTGCTTTCTACATGACTTATACATGTTCCTATGACTATGAGATTATGCAACTCCCGTTTACCGGAGGAACATTTGTGTGCTACCAAACGTCACAACGTAACTGGGTATTATAAAGGTGCTCTACAGGTGTCTCCAAAGGTACTTGTTGGGTTGGAGTATTTTGAGATTAGGATTTGTCACTCCAATTGTCGGAGAGGTATCTCTGGGCCCTCTCGGTAATGCACATCACTTAAAGCCTTGCAAGCATTGCAACTAATGAGTTAGTTGCGGGATGATGTATTACGGAACGAGTAAAGAGACTTGATGGTAACGAGATTGAACTAGGTATTGAGATATCAACGATCGAATCTCGGGCAAGTAACATACCAATGACAAAGGGAACAACGTATGTTGTTATGCGGTTTGACTGATAAAGATATTCGTAGAATATGTGGGAGCCAATATGAGCATCCAGGTTCCGATGTTGGTTATTGGCCGGAGACGTGTCTCGGTCATGTCTACATAGTTCTCGAACCCGTAGGGTCCGCACGCTTAAAGTTTCGGTGACCATTGTATTATGAGTTGATGTGATTTGATGTACCAAAGGTAGTTTGGAGTCCTGGATGAGATCGGGGACATGACGAGGAGTCTCGAAATGGTCGAGACGTAAAGATCGATATATTGGACGACTATATTCAGACATCGGAAAGGTTCCGAGTGATTCGGGTATTTTCGGGGGTACCGGGAAGTTATGGGAATACGAGGAAGAAGTAATGGGCCTCATGGGCCAATTGGTGGAAGAGAGGAGGCAGGGTGCGCGGCCCCCCTAGCCCAAACCGAATTGGACTAGGGGGCTGGCCCCCCTTTCCTCCTTCTCCTCCCTCTCCTTCCTTCTCCTCCTCCTCCTTCCTTTCCTCCTCCTAGTAGGAGTAGGAAAGGGGAGTCCTACTCCTACTAGGAGGAGGACTTTTCCTCCTGGCGCGCCCATAGAAGGCCGGCCGGCCTCCCCCCTTGCTCCTTTATATACGGGGGCAGGGGGCACCTCTAGACACACAAGTTGATCTGTTGATCTCTCCCAGCCGTTGTGGTGCCCCCCTCCATCATATTCCACCTCGGTCATATCGTAGCGGTGCTTAGGCGAAGCCCTGCGTCGGTAGCAACATCATCACCATCATCACGCCGTCGTGCTGACAGAACTCTCCCGTGAAGCTCTGCTGGATCGAAGTTCGCGGGACATCATCAAGATGAACGTGTGCTGAACTCGGAGGTGCCGCGCGTTCGGTACTTAGATCGGTCGGATCGTGAAGACATACGACTACATCAACCGCGTTGTGCTAATGTTTCCGCTTTCGGTCTACGAGGGTACATGGACAATACTCTCCCCTCTTGTTTCTATGCATCATCATGATTTTGCGTGTGCGTAGATTTTTGTTGTTGAAATTACTACGATTCCCAACAGTGGTATCCGAGCCAGTTTTATGCGTAGATGTATATGCACGAGTTAGAACACAAGTGAGGTTGTGGGCGATATAAGTCATACTGCTTACCAGCATGTCATACTTGGTTCGTGGTATGTTGGATGAACGGCCCGGACCGACATTACGCGTTACGCTTACGCGAGACTGGTTGTACCGACGTGCTTTGCACACAAGTGGCTGGCAGGTGTCAGGTTCTCCAACTTTAGTTGAACCGAGTGTGGCTATGCCCGTCCTGCGAAGGTTTAAAACAACACCAACTGACAAACTATCGTTGTGTTTGATGCGGTAAAGTAAGAACGGTTCTGCTCAGCCCTAGCAGCCACGTAAAAACTTGCAACAACAAAGTAGAGGACGTCTAACTTGTTTTTGCAGGGCTGTTGTGATGTGATATGGTCAAGACGTGATGAGATATAAGTTGTTGGAAGATGATCATGTTTTGTTGAAGTTATCGGCAACTGCAAGAGCCTTATGGTTATCTCTCATTGCATAAGATGCAAGCGCCAAATAATTGCTTTACTTTATCGCTATGCGATAGCAATAGTTGCAAGAGCAATTGTTGGCGAGACAACCATGTGACGACACATTGATATAGATCAAGATGATGGAGATCATGGTGTCATGCCGGTGACGATGGAGATCATGACGATGCTTTGGAGATGGAGATCAAAGGCACAAGATGATGATGGCCATATCATGTCACATATTATGATTGCATGTGATGTTTATCTTTTATACATCTTATTTTGCTTAGTTCGGCGGTAGCTTTATAAGATAATCTCTCACTAATTATCAAGGTATAAGTGTTCTCCCTGAGTATGCACCGTTGCGAAAGTTCTTCGTGCTGAGACACCACGTGATGATCGGGTGTGATAGGCTCTACGTTCAAATACAACGGGTGCAAAACAGTTGCACACGCGGAATACTCAGGTTAAACTTGACGAGCCTAGCATATAACAGATATGGCCTCGGAACACGGAGACCGAAAGGTCGAGCGTGAATCATATAGTAGATATGATCAACATAGTGATGTTCACCATTGAAACTACTCCATCTCACGTGATGATCGGACATGGTTTAGTTGATATGGATCACGTGATCACTTAGAAGATTAGAGGGATGTCTGTCTAAGTGGGAGTTCTTAAGTAATATGATTAATTGAACTTTAATTTATCATGAACTTAGTCCTGATAGTATTAGCATATCTATGTTGTAGATCAATAGCTCGCGATGTTGCTCCCAGTTTATTGTGTTCCTAGAGAAAAATTATGTTGAAAAATGTTAGTAGCAATGATGCGGATTGGATCCGTGATCTGAGGATTATCCTCATTGCTGCACAGAAGAATTATGTCTTTGATGCACCGCTAGGTGACAGACCTATTGCAGGAGTAGATGCAGACGTTATGAACGTTTGGCTAGCTCAATATGATGACTACTTGATAGTTTAGTGCACCATGCTTAACGGCTTAGAATCGGGACTTCAAAGATGTTTTGAATGTCATGGACCATATGAGATGTTCTAGGAGTTGAAGTTAATATTTCAAGCAAATACCCGAGTTGAGAGATATGAAGTCTCCAACAAGTTCTATAGCTAAAAGATGGAGGAGAATAGCTCAAGCAGTGAGCATGTGCTCAGATTGTCTGGGATACTACAATCGCTTGAATCAAGTGGGAGTTAATCTTCCAGATAAGATAGTGATTGACAGAATTCTCTAGTCACCATCACCAAGTTAGTAGAACTTCGTGATGGAACTATATATGCAAGGGATAACGGAAACGATTCCCAAGCTCTTCGTATGCTGAAATCGACGAAGGTAGAAATCAAGAAAAATATCAAGTGTTGATGGTTAGACAAGACCACTAGTTTCAAGAAAAGGGCAAAGGGAAGAAGGGGAACTTCAAGAAGAATGGACAAGAAAGTTGCTGCTCAAGTGAAGAAGCCCAAGTCTGGTCCTAAGCCTGAGACTAAGTGCTTCTACTGCAAAAGGACTGGTCACTGGAAGCGGAAATTCCCTGAATATTTGGTGGATAAGAAAGATGGCAAAGTGAAAAAAGGGTATATTTGATATACAGGTTATTGATGTGTGCCTTACTAGTGTTTATAGTAGCCCCTGAGTATTTGATACTTGTTCGGTTGCTAAAATTAGCAACTCAAAACAGGAGTTACAGAATGAACAGAGACTAGTTAAGGGTGAAGTGACGATGTGTGTTGGAATTGGTTCCAAGATTGATATGATCATCATCGCACACTCCCTATACTTTGTGGATTAGTGTTGAACCTAAATAAGTGTTATTTGGTGTTTACGTTGAGCATAAATATGATTTGATCATGTTTATTTCAATACGGTTATTCATTTAAGTTAGAGAACAATAGTTGTTCTGTTTACATGAATAGAACCTTCGATGTTCATACACACCAACAAAAATGGTTTGTTGGATCTCGATCGTAGTGATACACATATTCATGATGATAGTGCAACTTATTTGTGGCACTGCCGTTTAGGTCATATTGGTGTAAAGCGCATGAAGAAAATCCATGATGATGGGCTTTTGGAATCACTTGATTATGAATCAGTTGATGCTTGCGAACCATGCCTCGTGGGCAAGATGACTAAGACTCCGTTCTCTGGAACAATGGAGCAAGCAACAGATTTGTTGGAAATCATACATACTGATGTATGTGGTCCAATGAATATTGAAGCTCATGGCAGGTATCATTATTTTCTGATGTTCACAGATGATTTGAGCAGATATGAGTATATCTACTTGATGAAACAAAAGTCTGAAATATTTGAAAAGTTCATATAATTTCAGAGTGAAGTGGAAAATCATTGTAACAAGAAAATAAAGTTTCTACGATTTGATCGTGGAGGAGAATATTTGAGTTACGAGTTTGGCCTTCAGTTAAAACAATGTGAAATAGTTTCACTACTCACGCCACCTGGAACACCACAGTGTAATGGTGTATCCAAACGTCGTAACCGTACTTTATTAGATATGGTGCGATCTATGATGTCTCTTACCGATTTACCACTATCGTTTTGGGGTTATGCATTAGAGACAACTACATTCACGTTAAATAGGGCACCATCTAAATCCGTTGAGACAACACAGTATGAACTATGGTTTGGCAAGAAACCAAAGTTGTCGTTTCTTAAAGTTTGGAGTTGCGATGCTTATGTGAAAAGGTTTCATCTTGATAAGCTCAAACCAAAGTCGGAGAAGTGCGTCTTCATAGGATACCCAAAAGAAAATGTTGGGTACACCTCTATCACAGATCCGAAGCAAGATATTCGTTGCTGAGAATGGATCCTTTCTAGAGAAGGAGTTTCTCTCGAAAGAAGTGAGTGGGAGAAAGTAGAACTTGATGAGGTAACTGTACCTGCTCCCTTATTGGAAGTAGTTTCATCACAAAAATCTGTCCTGTGACTACTACACCAATAGTGAGGAAGCTAATGATGATGATCATGTAACTTCAGATCAAGTTACTACCGAACCCTCGTAGGTAAACCCCAGAGAGTGTGATAGATCCGCACCAGAGTGGTACGGTAATCCTGTTGTGGAGGTCATGTTACTTGACCATGACGAGCCTACGAACTATGAGGAAGCGATGATGAGCCCAGATTCCGCGAAATGGCTTGAGGCCATGAAATCTGAAATGAGATCCATGTATGAAAACAAAGTATGGACTTTGATTGACTTGCCCATTGATCGGCGAGCCATTGAGATTAAATGGATCTTCAAGAGGAAGACGGACGCTGATAATAGTGTTACTATCTACAAAGCTAGAATTGTCGCAAAAAGGTTTTCGACAAGTTTAAGGTGTTGACTACGATGAGAGTTTCTCACTCGTATCTATGCTTAAGTCTGTCCGAATCATGTTAGTAATTGCCGCATTTTATGAAATCTGGCAAATGGATAAACAAAACTGCATTCTTTAATGGATTTATTAAAGAAGAGTTGTATATGATGCAACAAGAAGGTTTTGTCAATCCTAAAGGTACTAACAAAATATGCAAGCTCCAGCGATCCATCTATGGACTGGTGCAAGCATCTCGGAGTTGGAATATACGCTTTGATAAGTTGATCAAAGCATATAGTTTTATACACTTGCGGTGAAGCCTGTATTTACAAGAAAGTGAGTGGGAGCATTACAGCATTTCTGATAAGTATATGTGAATGACATATTATTGATCGGAGATAATGTAGAATTATTCTGCAAAGCATAAAGGAATGTTTCAAAGGAGTTTTTCAAAGAAAGACCTCGGTGAAGCTGCTTACATATTGAGCGTCAAGATCTATAGAGATAGATCAAGACGCTTGATAAGTTTTTTCAATGAGTACATACCTTGACAAGATTTTGAAGTATTTCAAAATGGAACAGTCAAAAAGGAGTTCTTGCCTGTGTTACAAGGTGTGAAGTTGAGTAAGACTCAAAACCCGACCACGGCAGAAGATAGAGAGAGAATGAAAGTCATTCCCTATGCCTCAGCCATAGGTTCTATAAAGTATGCCATGCTGTGTACCAGACATATTGTATACCCTGCCCTGAGTTTGGCAAGGGAGTACAATAGTGATCTAGGAGTAGATCACTGGACATTGGTCAAAATTATCCTTAGTGGAATAAGGATATGTTTCTCGATTATGGAGGTGACAAAAGATTCGTCATAAAGGGTTACGTCGATGCAAGTTTTGACACTGATCCAGATGACTCTAAGTCTCAATCTGGATACATATTGGAAGTGGGAGCAATTAGGTAGAGTAGCTCCGTGCAGAGCATTGTTGACATAGAAATTTGCAAAATACGTACGGATCTGATTGTGGCAGACCCGTTGACTAAACTTCTCTCACAAGTAAAACATGATCACACCTTAGTACTCTTTGGGTGTTAATCACATAGCGATGTGAACTAGATTATTGACTCTGGTAAACCCTTTGGGTGTTGGTCACATGTCGATGTGAACTGTGGGTGTTAATCACATGGTGATGTGAATTATTGGTATTAAATCACATGGCGATGTGAACTAGATTATTGACTCTAGTGCAAGTGGGAGACTGAAGGAAATATGCCCTAGAGGCAATAATAAAGTTATTATTTATTTCCTTATATCATGATAAATGTTTATTATTCATGCTAGAATTGTATTAACCGAAAACATAATACATGTGTGAATACATAGACAAACAGAGTGTCACTAGTATGCCTCTACTTGACTAGCTCGTTGATCAAAGATGGTTATGTTTCCTAAGCCATAGACATGAGTTGTCATTTGATTAACGGGGATCACATCATTAGGAGAATGATGTGGTTGACATGACCAATTCCATTAGCTTAGCACCCGATCGTTTAGTATGTTGCTACTGCTTTCTTCAAGACTTATACATGTTCCTATGACTATGAGATTATGCAACTCCCGTTTACCGGAGGAACACTTTGTGTGCTACCAAACGTCACAACGTAACTGGGTGCTTATAAAGGTGCTCTACAGGTGTCTCCAAAGGTACATGTTGGGTTGGCGTATTTCGAGATTAGGATTTGTCGCTCCGATTGTCGGAGAGGTATCTCTAGGCCCTCTCGGTAATACACATCACTTAAGCCTTGCAAGCACTCCCACTAATAAGTTAGTTGCAAGATGATGTATTATGGAACGAGTAAAGAGACTTGCCGGTAACGAGATTGAACTAGGTATTGAGATATCGACAATCGGATCTCGGGCAAGTAACATACCGATGACAAAGGGAACAACGTATGTTGTTATGCGGTCTGACCGATAAAGATCTTCGTAGAATATGTAGGAGCCAATATGAGCATCCAGGTTCCGCTATTGGTTATTGACCAGAGACGTGTCTCGGTCATGTCTACATAGTGCTCGAACCCGTAGGGTCCGCACGCTTTAAAGTTTCGGTGAAGATTTATTATGAGTTTATGTGATTTGATGTACCGAAGGTAGTTCGGAGTCCCGGATAAGATCGGGGACATGACGAGGAGTCTCGAAATGGTCGAGACATAAAGATCGATATATTGGACGACTATATTCGGACATCGGAAAGGTTCCGAGTGATTCGGGTATTTTTCGGGGGTACCCGGGCAAGTTACGGGGGAATACGAGAAGAAGTAATGGCTCATGAGCCAAGTGGTGGAAGAGAGAGGCCAGGGCAAAGGCCCCCCTAGCCCAAACCGAATTGGACTAGGGGTCGCCCCCCTTTCGTCCTTTTCCTCCTCTCCTTCCTTCTCCTTTCTCCTCCTTCCTTTCCTCCTCCCTAGTAGGAGTAGAAAGGGGAGTCCTACTCCTACTAGGAGGAGGACTCCTCCTCCTGGCACGCCCCAAGGGCCGGCCGGCCTCCCCCCTTGCTCCTTTATATATGGGGGCAGGGGGCACCTCTAGACACACAAGTTGATCTGTTGATTTTTCCCAGCCGTGTGCGGTGCCCCCCTCCACCATATTCCACCTCGGTCATATCGTAGTGGTGCTTAGGCGAAGCCCTGCGTCGGTAGCAACATTATCACGGTCATCACGCCATCGTGCTGACGGAACTCTTCCGTGAAGCTCTGATAGATCGGAGTACGCAGGACGTCATCGAGCTGAACGTGTGCTGAACTCGGAGGTGTCGTGCGTTCGGTACTTGGATCGGTCGGATCGTGAAGACGTATGACTACATCAACCGCGTTGTGCTAACGTTTCCGCTTTCAGTCTACGAGGGTACGTGGACAACACTCTCCCCTCGCGTTGCTATGCATCACCATGATCTTGCGTGTGCATAGGAAATTTTTTGAAATTACTACGATTCCCAACACTTGGTTGGCTGAAGCTGATCGTACGACACTTGGAGATTGTCGAACGTTTCGACGGACAGGACGTTGAGTCCTGCTCCACCGTCAATGAGGGTCCTGGTGACGTGCACGTTGCTGATGACTGGGGAGCAAAGCATAGGGAGGACTCCGTTGCCGCGCACTTGAGCTGATCCGCTGAGCTGAACGTGATAGCGCACGCGACCACCTGAGAGGGCGTGGCCTCAAGCTTGGGAAGGACTGCATTCACCTCGCGAGAAAACTGCTTGAAGATGCGCTGTGAGGCTGGGGCCTGGTTGCCACCCAGGATTCAAGAAATTGCATGTGGCTCTTGGAAGCCCCCAGCCCCATCGTCTTGGTGTTGGTCTTCATTCCTCCTCGGTGGAGGCAGCAGAGGAGGGAGGCCTGCGTTGCCGTGGGGACGGTCCTCACGAGGCTAGTCCCTCCAGCCTCCCTCGCGAGGTTGGTCCTGCCAGTGATCCTCGCGAGGGCGGTCACGCCATCCCTGGCGAAGGCCATGGTCTTCCCATCGTCCACCGCCTCTTCCTCCTCCTCGGCCATAGCCCCCATCGTTGCGCTCTGGGCGTCGTCCGATTCGCCCATCTCGCACAGCTCTGAGCTCTTGACATTCATTGGTGTTGTGGGTGTGGAGGTCGTGGTAAACGCAGTACCGTCCGCCCTTTAGATGACTCAGGCTGATCCCTGCCTCACTTGGTGTCCGGTTCCGCTGCTAGCACGGCAGCCCCCTTGCGCTTCACGTCCTTGGCCTTGAGCTTCTTTTCTTCCGGTCGGCTGCCGGGAGCTCGAGGAGGGAGAGCCGCCCTTCCTCAGCCCTGTCGCACTTGGTCGCCAAGTTGAACAGCTCCAGGGATGTGCATAGGTCTTCATGGATTCCTAGCTCTTCCTTCATCTTGACGTCGCGCACGCTGTCGGAGAAGGCTGAGATGATGGCTTCTTCAGTCACCTTGGGGATCTTGAGGCGAGCGTAGTTGAAGCGCTGGATGTACTTCTGCAGGGTTTCTCCTGGCTGTTGGTTGATGCGGCGCCGGTCGCTCACGGCTGGGGGCCGGTCGCAAGTGCCTTGGAAGTTGGCGATGAAGCGGGTGTGCATCTCGCTCCAGGAGGAGATCGTGCCGGGAGCCAGGTTCAGGAGCCAGGTGCGGGCGCCGTCCTTGAGCGCCATGGGGAACCAGTTCACCATGACCTTCTCGTCTCCGTTGGCGGCTACGATGCCCAACTCGTAGAGCTGTAGGAACTCCGCGGGGTCCGCTGTGCCATCGTAGCGGGGAGGGAGGTCAGGCTTGAACTTGTCCGGCCATATGACGTCACGCAGCTCGGGGGTGAAGGCGAGGCAGCCCGCAGTGGCCACCGGCGCCCTTTGTTGGTGCTGGACTCGTTCTTGCGGGTCACCACGCGCCACCACTGGGAGAAGCGCGGGGTTTTGTCGTGGAGACGCTGGGGCGCGATCTTGGCGTGCCTGCGCTGGGAGCGCGCGAGCACCTTCCCGGGGACGTGGGATCTCCTGGTAGCTCCCTTCTTGCTGCGCTAGCGCCGGACATGGAGGGTCTCACCCTGGGGCTGCGCGCCTTGGAGCCAGGGCACCTTCTTGGGGAGGAGGCGGCGGAGGCGCCTCCTGATCCTCGCCCCCTGCACGGGATGGAAGGCGAGGTAGCGAGAGGGACCGCTAGGGGGAGCCCCCTGTGGCACTGACGAGCTCGGTGATGCGGGCGAGCCAGTCCTCGTAAAGGTCATCGACGGGGCGATAGTGGAGGAGCTCCTGCGCCAAGAGCAGTGAGGCGTGCGCGTCCATGGGTGCGTGACGGGCGTGGGACGATGAGCCAGCTGGAGTCAGCGACGTGGTGGAGGTGCGGCGGGATGGTTGCTGGGACGAGGCCTGCTACTCGTTCCCCGCCGGGCCGGTGGAGGCGTTGGCAGTGGGTGACGGGGAACTACGAGGGGGGCCGCCGACGGGCGCCGTCAGGGCGACGTGAGCGGCGTGAGCAGCCCGGCGCTCGGCGCGAGCCCGACGAGCGTCGGCCATGGACACGACGGAAGATCACACGCGAACAGCGGAAGGAAGATTCCGGCGCACCCCTACCTGGCGCGCCAAATGTCGGGTTTCGGGTTCCGGCAGACCCTTGAGGTTCGAACACCGGGGTGCGCGCGGAGATCTCTCCCCTACCGATCTACGTGTGATCCTCTCGTGGGAACTAAGATGAAAATGATCAACAACACAAGAGACACGAGGTTTATACTGGTTTGGGCCACCGTTGTGGTGTAATACCCTACTCCAGTGTGTGGTGTGGTGGATTGCCTCTGGGGCTGATGATGGACAGTACAAGGGAAGAACAGCCTCATGAGAGGTGTTCTTGAGCTGGTGCGATGAACTGCTAGGGTGAGTTCATCGCCTCTCTCTCTCTCTCTACTAGGGTTCTACTAGATCTCTCAATGTTCTTGGGGTGTCTAGATGTCTCTACTCTGTGCTGGCTAGCTCTATTTATAGAGGCCCTGGGCCTCTCCCCAAATAATGGGCGGGAAGGGCGCCAACAATTGGCCATTTCGAAGGGGAACATCTAGTACAAGTTATCCTGACCAAAGGTGGTCTTTGGCTGCCAAAAGCACTGACGATGACGCCGTCTTGGGCTCCACGGTGTCCTCCGTCCTGCCGTCCGACTGGTCTTGGTCTCGTTGCACCGGAATAGTAACCATTGCCTGATGCCTTGGCCTGTGCTTGCCCCCTTTGCACCAAAAGGGAAACAAGGACACTGCGCAGGCCGGCGCCCGCCTGGCGCCCCCCTGGTCTCGATCGTCATGGCTTGCATCACGGTTTCCTCGCGAGGTACCCCTGCCTTGATCTCTCCGCCTCCTCACGAGCCTGCCTAATGAGGCTGCCTCTGAGGAAGCTTCCTGTCATCCGCCCCACGAGGCTTGGCCCACCGCGAGGGTCTTGAGCTGACGAAGATGGGCCGCGCTGGGCCCCCGCTTGAGCCACGCCGCAGGCAGGCAAGTCTGGGGACCCCCGTTCCCAAAACACCGACAGAAATGATCAAAGCGTTTCGGTTTATGCAGACTTATGGAGAAGCCTGCTTTTACAA